>NC_057795.1:435944533-436213368 GCF_018294505.1 Triticum aestivum
TGACTGAAGCATAGTCGACTCGTGTACCCTGAGATGTGCAGAAGTCTCTGAATTCCTCGGAGTCGAAGTTTGACCCATTGTCTGTGATGATGCTATGTGGAACTCCATATCTGAATATCAACTCCCAGATGAAGCTGACGGCGGTGCCGGCATCCAGATTCTTGATGGGTTTAGCCTCAATCCACTTGGTGAACTTGTCGACTGCTACCAGCACATGGGTGTAGCCGCTTCTGCCTGTTCCCAGTGGTCCAACCATATCCAACCCCCATACAGCGAAAGGCCAGACGAGTGGAATGGTCTTCAAGGCCGAGGCGGGTTTGTGCGACATATTGGAGTAGAATTGACATCCTTCACACTTGTCGACTATCTCTTTCGCCATCTCATTTGCTCTGGGCCAGAAAAAACCCGCTCGGTATGCTTTGGCCACGATGGTCTGAGAGGACGCATGATGGCCAAAGGTCCCCGAGTGGATGTCGTTGAGAATCATTCGACCTTCTTCCGGTGTTATGCATTTTTGGCTGACCCCAGTCGCACTTTCTCTGTACAACTGTCCCCTCATAACGGTAAAGGCTTTGGATCGACGGACGATCTCTCGAGCCTCTTCTTCATTCTTAGGGAGCTCTTTCGTCAGAATATAGGCGATATAGGGCACTGTCCAGTCGGGAGTGATGACCAGAACTTCCATGATTAAGTCGACCACAGCTGGGACCTCGACTTCAGTTGGATCTGTGGCGCTTTTTGGCTGTGGGGCTTCCTCGGTGAAAGGATCTTCTTGAACCGACGGTGTGTGAACATGCTCCAAAAACACGCCACTCGGAATGGCTTCTCTTTTGGAACCTATCTTCGCCAAGTCATCGGCTGCTTGATTTTTCAATTGGGGAATGTGATGGAGCTCTAATCCCTCAAATTTCTTCTCTAGCTTTCTGACTGCATTGCAGTAACCAGTCATGGCTGGGCTTCTGACGTCCCACTCCTTCATCACTTGGTTGACCACCAAATCTGAGTCACCGTAGACCATGAGGCGACGGACGCCGAGTGAAATGGCCATACGCAACCCGTACAAGAGTGCTTCGTATTCTGCCTCATTGTTGGAGGAATCAAAGTGAATCTGGAGTACGTATCTGAGCTTGTCTCCTCGGGGGGAAACCAACACTACCCCGGCACCGGAACTATTCAACATTTTGGAGCCATCGAAGAACATAGTCCAGTGCTCCGAGTGAACTTGAGTCGATAACTGCTGTTCAGTCCACTCGGCGAGGAAATCTGCTATTGCTTGGGACTTGATAGCTTTCTTTGCCTCAAATCTAATATCTAGGGGAAGAAGTTCAATCGCCCATTTTGCCACTCGACCAGTTGCGTATCTATTGTGCAGAATCTCTGATAAGGGGGCGTCGCTGACGACTGTGATGATATGGTCAGAGAAGTAGTGAGCAACTTTCTTCGTGGTCATATAAATCCCATATACAAGCTTCTGATAATAAGGGTATCGTTGCTTGGATGGGGTCAGGACTTCGAAACGTAATATACTGGGCGCTGAACTTTTAAGGATTTCCCTTCTTCTTCCCGCTCGACCGTAAGTACAGTACTAACGACTTGTCCTGTGGCTGCAATGTAAAGCAGCAAAGGCTCTTTGCTAATCGGGGAAGCAAGCACCGGCTGGGTGGAAAGCAGAGTTTTTAGCTCTGCAAACGCTGCGTCAGCTTCAAGAGTCCACTCGAACTTGTCTGACTTCTTCATCAGTCGGTAAAGAGGCAATGCCTTCTCACCGAGACGAGAGATGAATCGACTTAAAGCGGCCAAGCAACCAGTAAGCTTCTGAAAATTGTGCACACGCACAGGTCGTTTCATTCGGAGTATAGTGCCTACTTTCTCTGGGTTTACATCGATTCTTCGTTCGGAAACGAGAAAACCGAGTAACTTTCCACCAGGAACTCTGAATGTGCACTTGGATGGGTTAAGCTTGATATCGTACCTCCTGAGGTTGGCAAATGTTTCAGCGAGGTCAGTCAGCAGGTCGGAACCTTTCTGTGACTTGACCACAATGTCATCCATGTACGCTTCCACATTCCGACTGATTTGAGTGAGCAAACACTTCTGAATCATCCTCATGAACGTGGCTCCGGCATTCTTGAGGCCGAATGGCATGGTGACATAACAGAAGCACCCAAATGAGGTGATGAAAGCTGTTTTGATCTCGTCAGGTCCAAACAGACGGATCCGATGGTACCCGGAATAAGCGTCCAAGAAAGATAGTCGCTCACATCCCGCAGTCGAGTCGACTATTTGGTCGATGCGGGGAAGAGGAAAATGATCTTTTGGGCAGGCCCGATTGATATGATCTTTTTGGGGACCATGACGACATTGGCGAGCCAGTCGGAGTGGTAAATCTCTCGGATAAACTCCGCTGCTAGGAGCCGAGCCACTTCTTCGCCAATAGCCTTCCTTTTCTGGACGGCGGGCCATCGCACATGTTCCTTCACAGGTTTTGCCTTTGAATCGACTCGTAGACGATGCTCAGCCAGTCCCCTGGGTACACCCGGCATGTCAGAAGGTTTCCATGCAAAGATGTCCCAGTTCTCACGGAGGAACTGGATGAGCGCTTCTTCCTATTTGAGGTCGAGTGTTGTGGAGATATGAGTCGGAGCAGCGTTGGGGTCGGTCGGGTGGATGTGAACTGGTTTTGTCTCACCGGACGACTAGAACGCTGATTCAGTAGCAGGCTTTTTGGGTCGCCACAAATCACTCGGGTTTGCATTCCTCTGGTGTTCCTGCCACTCTTCTGCCACCATCTGAGCATCGGCGACCTTTGAGCCTTTCTGGAAGCATTCTTCCGCCTTCTTGCGGTTACCAGTGATAGTGATCACACCTTTAGGGCGAGGCATCTTTAGTTTGAGGTACACGTAACATGGTCGGGCCATAAAACGTGCATAAGCTGGCCTGCCCAAAATAGCATGGTAGGCACTCTCGAAATCCACAACCTCAAATGTCAGCTTCTCTTTGCGGAAATTCTTTGAATCACCAAAACCACGTCAAGAGCAATCTGGCCGAGTGATGCGGCCTTCTTGCCAGGGATGACTCCATAGAAACTCATGTTGCTTGTGCTCAGTCTGGACATCGGAATGCCCATCCCTTTCAGCGTGTCAGCGTACAGTATATTCAAACTGCTACCGCCATCCATCAACACTTTGGTCAGTCGAGTGCCCTCGATGACTGGGCCGACCACCAACGCTTGCCTCCTAGGGGTGGCTATGTGCATCGGGTGATCAGATTGGTCGAATGTAATGGCAGTCTGAGACCACTTCAAATAATTGGGTGTTGACGGAGCAGCCATATTCACTTCTCGGTTTATAACTTTTAGTCGGTTTTTGCTCTCAATGTCAGCAAAAATCATCAAGGTGGAATTGACCTGCGGATATTCCTCGTCACTGTCCTCCTTGTCCTCAACCTTGTCCGACTCTTTTTCTTTGTCCTTAGGCTGCTTCCCTTGGAACTGCTGTATCAGGAGTCGACACTGTCGAGTGGTATGCTTCGGGTAAATGAAATTACCCTCTTCGTCTTTCTTGGTGTGGATGTGACATGGCAAATCCATCACGTCATTTCCTTCTTTATCTTTTACTTTCTTGGGATTCCAAGGCCCCTTGGGTTACCCTTTGAACTTTCCTTGATTCAGGGCCAAGGCTTCTCCAGGAGCGGCTGGCTCGGCTTTACGCTTTTGCTTCTGACTGGAATTTCCGCCTCCGGTGTCCTGGGCGACTGACTTGTGCTTGCCGCTCCGGAGCCGATCCTCTTCCTCGCCATTGGCATATTTGGTGGCTATTTCCATCATTCGACTCAGAGACATGTCTCCGGTTCGACCGAATTTCAGGCTTAGCTCTCTGTACTTTACGCCCTCCTTGAAGGCGCAAACTTCCTGGTGATCAGATACATTCTCTACCATGTGATGCAGTGTGATCCATCTCTGGATATAATCCCTCAGAGTCTCATTCAACTTCTGCACACAAGATTGCAGCTCTGTCTGTCCTGCCGGTCGCTTGCACGTTCCTTCGAACGTCTTGACAAACACTCGGGAGAGGTCCTCCCACGTGTAAATGCTGCTGGGTGTCAACTGATTCAGCCATGCCCTGGCTGACCCTTCCAACATGAGAGGCAGATGCTTCATGGCCACCTCGTCATTTCCGCTGCCGATCTGAACAGCCACTCGGTAGTCCTCAAGCCAAGTATCAGGCTTGGACTCACCGTTGAACTTGCTGACTCTAGTCGCCAACCTGAAGTTCGGAGGAATCACCGCGGCTCTGATGGCTCTGCTGAAACACTCTGGTCCGGAGACATGCACTCGGCTGCTGGTGGGTATATCTCTGTCATTACCCTCTCTGTGGGCTCTGTTCCGGTCGATCAAACCTTGAACGATGATGGATCTCGCATCAAAGCCTGATTCCCTGGGGTCGATTGGAATCCTTCGCCCGCCACTGTGCTGGCGTCTGTCATCCTGCTGTCGAGGCACATATGATTCACCCCTCGGGGGAGTAGTGGGCACTCGACGTCAATCATTGCGATCGAATCGGTGATCATACTGCTCATAGTTCCTGTATTGATCGTGCCGGTCACCATGCCCTTCACGCCTCGGGGGCGATCTGGGGCTATGAGCCGACTGGACCGTATTCGCCGCCACGGATCTGCTGTGAATCATGTTCCGTGACTGCGATACATCTGAATTCGGATCTCCTGCTGCCCGGAGCAAATCTCTGATCTGCATCAAGCCTCTGCCAGCCTCTGACTGGGAAGGCTGAATCGACTCTGCTATACGGGTTGCAGCTGCCAAATTCTGAATCGGAGTTCGATATACCTGAGTCGGAGGTTTAAAGAGTTGGCGTCGACTGGAGTCTGGAATCCGTTACCGCGCGCGCTCGTCGAGTGCCCGCTGAAGGTTCTCCAGTCGAGTGCGCTCAGCCAGATTGGCCAAGCGCGCGTCCTCTAAGGCGTGAGCCTCAGGGGTTTCTCCAATGATCGGAGTGTGAAGCGCATCCATGTTCCGGCGGCGAGGCTCTTCCCTCTGCTGCGAATTGAGGGGCTCGAGGAGATATTCCTCGTGGTCGTGCGACGGATCGCCTCCGCCGTTGCCTCCCTCGGCGCAAGGAAAGCCGAGGGGAGCATTCGGTCCATTGACCATCAGGACCTCCACCGCTGGATCACTGCTGTCGCACTCGGATGCAGTCTCTGCGAAGCCAGTCGATAGGTCGAACAGGTCATAGAGAGATTCGTCGGGATCGATTGCCGTGACTTGAGCGGTGGTCGACTGGCGAGCCACCGCGTGTCTCACCCACCGCTGAAGCCTCGACCGACCGGAACGCTTATGTTGGCGGGAAGCGGGGAGGGAGGATGACACGAAAACCGACCGATATTGGGTCAACGGTTGCCGCAGAAGGACGCCGCGGACACATGCTCGAAAGTGCGTAGCTCCGCGGACCGGAAGCTCATCCACGTCGAGTGGAGCCTCCTGCAGCCAGGCAGAGTCGTCGGCGACGAACGTGAGCGCGCCGAGATGGATCTCGCGGCCCTCAACCAAAACTCCACCGGAAACCATGATGATGGGAATCGAAAAGATTGCAACTTCTCCAATAAGTCGCTAAGACACCTGCCCCACGGTGGGCGCCAACTGTCGTGGTTCTAAGTCTGACAGTAGAATACGGGGTAGGTATGGAGAGGCAAGATCCTAGCTATGGAGCAGTTGTGCACACAAGTGTTTTACGAGTTCAGGCCCTTCTCGAAGGAAGTAATAGCCCTACGTCTCGGAGCCCGGAGGCAGTCGACTGGATTATATGTGTGAGAGTTACAGGGGTGCGAACCCTTCTGCCAGTGGAGAGGGGTGGCTTATATAGAGGATGCCAGGACCCCAACCTACCCACGTAGCAGAGGGTTAAAGTACATTACGGCCTGGCGTTACTGGTAACGCCTTACATAAAGTGTCATCATGACCATAAAGACTACTTAATTATAGACCGTTTGGATACAGAGTAGATCCTGAACTCCTGGTGGTTGAGTGAGTCTTCATGGTTGAGTGTCTTCAAGTTCGTCAAGTGTCTTCCAGTCCGTCGAGTGGAATGTCTCTTGGTCGGCTGGGAGACGGTCTCTTCTGTAGATGTCCTTGGGGAGGGTACCTGGGTCAGGTACATGACCCTACCCTAGGTGTCATGGAGCGCAAGAAAGCAAGCTACCATCTTAAGGTCAAGTACAGAGGCTGAATATAAGTCTTTGGCAAATGCTACAGCTGAAGTGATGTGGATACAAACATTACTTTATGAGCTTGGAATTAAAGCTCCAAAGGCTGCCAGGTTATGGTGTGACAATATTGGTGCAACCTATCTCTCAGCAAATCCTGTTTTTCATGCACGACGAAACATATTGAAGTGGATTTTCATTCCCATAGGGGATCAACTTGCGGACGGGTTTACAAAACCTCTTACTGAGAGAAGATTAGACGAGTTCAAATACAATCTCAACCTTGCCAAGGCTTCTTGAGGTTTAGATTGAGGGGGAGTGTTAGAATAATTGTATAGGAGATAGGAGAGGCTGTTTAACTTGTACCTAAATTCTATCTCTTCTTCTCTCTTATCTCCTGTAATGATCTCCTGGTCGATCTCTCTTTCGATCTCTCTGTAACTTGTGCATCAAGGCTCTGCCTAATATATACAATGTGGCCCGAGACAAAGGGTTCTACGCTTCCACATAACTTTACAGCGCGCGCGTGCACTCAGAGATAGAGAGAGCAGCACATGCATTACGTTTTGGATTTTCTAACAAAATTAAAACGCCTTAGATAATGAGAAGGAGGGAGTACCAAATTTATATGGATCGATCTACTGCATTGCTAAAGTGATTATAGTACAATAGTGCTACAAATCATCGACCATTTACCTCGCTGAAATTGCAGATTATTTTTGGTAACCGATAGAGCATTTTCCCTATCTAGATACTTGCTTGTTTCTTTCTGAAACATATACGGTACTCCATCCGACTAAAGAAAAGAGCTAGCGCACATGATTTTAGATTTAAGTTTGTCAGTCAATTAGACCCATCAGCGTTAGAAAATTATTTCAGATACAAATCTACTGGTATAATTTTTGTACTTCATATAATCTACAATTTATTGATTAAAATCATGATCAAAAATTGAATCTTGAAAAATATGTGTGTGCCTTCTTTCTATAGCCAGAGGGAGTAGTCCATAGAAGTCATGTCTATGTATCAGCTGCTAGAGATGTTGCTCAGATTGACGGTTTGACATTAAGCATGTAGATTCTCCGTGTTAAAACCCATGATCTCACAACTGGGTAAACCAGACATTGTCAATTTGCGTGCGCGCGTTAAAACCCTAGTTGAACTACTACCTCCATCCCGGTTTATTGGTCCCTATTGTATTTCGTGTCAAATTTTGACCATAGATTAAACTAAAAAAATGTTCACGCATATCATCAAACATTATATTTTTGAAAACTATGTTCAAATACGAATCTAATGAGATAATTTTTCTTGACATGCATTAACATTTTGTTAGTTAAATCTTTAGTCAAAATTTGGCACAAACTATAAAAGGGACCTATAAACCAGGACGGAGGTAGTAGGTTGTTTGGTTACATGGGGGCCACTGCACTATGGGTCAGTGGTCATAGGGTTTGGGGTAGATTTCTGAAGATGCTGTTGCGAGGCATGCCCGATTTGGATGATTTCATTTTTTTTCTTTATTTTTAAGCCAATTTATTCGATATTGATGCTTGGCTTTGCTTGAGAATTAGTAATGATATATCACTTTGTGCATCAACCAATGCAGATGTGCAGGAAGTTATCGTCCAAGTTGCAAAATTATGAAGAACGTAAGAACCAAAAATTCTGAATGGAGGAGGAGCTCCATGGAGGCCAAATTTTGTAAAATTCAAAATTCAAACTTTTATGTTTAAAAATTTCTCAAAAAATAAACATATACCTAAAGGCATAATGTACACGTGTGTAAAATTTCATGATAAAATACGTTGAAATGAGCGTTGTGCACAAAAAAAAAGTGTGGCTGTCGAATACATGTACTGTTTTATTTTGCTCAAAGTCCATGATTATTTTTTCTTGCACAGGTCACGTTTCAAAGTATTTCATCGTGAAATTTTACATACATATACATTACATCCTTACATACATGTATTTTTTCAGAAGTTTTTTACACTGAAAAGTTTGAATTTTGAATTTTTCAAAATTTCGGCCTCCATGGAGCTCGGTGACCAAAACACCCTACTCTGCAAGAACAATATATTTTAATAATAATTGGTTTAAAAATCCCTTTATTATTTTGTTAAGAGAAAAGTCATTTTTTGTGAGACATGTAAGAATCACAAATAATTAAGTGCTTAACGTTATAGTCCTCACAAATGGTCATTTTAGAACATGCTGCACTTTGTGTTCAAATTTATTCAGAGTCTTAAATCAAGTAAAATCTTGAACAGGTGTTGAATGTGACAAGCTATTTGACACAATATTATTTCTAGTAAACAAAAGATGCAACAGACAGATAATCATCAATGGGCACACTTGACAAGTGACAAATTAATTTTTGATAGAAAATTATGGCACTAGATAATGCGTAAAAACTATGTAGAAGATGGTAAAAAGGCTCATAAAACACATGCAATCTGGATCTATTTTTGGAAAATATCAGCTAAACAAAACGATGGTAAGAAAAATCGATTTCAACTCCCCATTTCTGGGCATCGGTGTTTTTTAGCTAGACGGTCGGTTTAAAGGTTAGAAGCTTGGAGTCTCTCTTTTTTCTCTTCTTTTTTGCAAGGAGAAGCTTTGCTGTGTGACCAAGAAAACTAGTGGGAGAGAACATTGTGTCGGATAAATGAACACCCAAAAGTACAACTGCGAAAGCACGTGAATGAATAGAAAAAAGTGCCAAACATAGAAACCGTTTACTTCAACCTTACGTTGTAAAGAACGTATACTCGTTAGCATGTTGCTTAATTAAAACTGGCACATATAGTTGCCCATGACCAAGTTCGACGACACTCACTCACTCTAGACGAATCCAGATTTAATAACAGACTATGTGTACGTAACGGTGAGCCCATTGAATCCTGTCCACAGAACTAGTGGTTACATGTTTCCTTCCAAGATTAAGAAATCAGGTGAATGATAACGACCTTAACTACGTACAGTACTTACTAATCAATCTAGAACGTCACCGCCAATATGAATGGTCCACTTAATTTGAAGCACTAACTAGAAACATCCATGCAAGGTTGATGGATCATGGATCCATGTCCCAATCGCAAGTCGTTCACAAAATTAAGGCGTTCGATCGACCGGAAGGAAGTGAAATGTGATTGGCAAGTGATATGTATGGCCTCGTCATCTGAAGTCCAAATCTTCGTTCTTATGTGACATCGTCAGTAAAGAGGGCGACCAAATGTTTGAACACGCTTTAGCTGATATCCAACTACAGCACTATATTAAATCTTGTGCATTAACCTCCAAATCTAGCTGCGCAGTCTTGTTCGTGGCTGCCAGTGCTTGGGCGGCTCACAACACTTAAACAACCAGCTTTACTAATTAATTCTGTCGCTATCTTATCACGTACACCCTCTGTTTCAAATTACTTGACTTTCATTTGTCTAGATACAAATGTATTTATACTTATTTAATGTCTAGATATATTCATGTCTAGACAAATGAAGGTCAAGTAATTTGGAACGAAGGGAGTAGGTTTTGGTGCAATATTTCCCTTCTCTGCGAAGAGGTTTTGGGGGTAACCTAGGCGCGTATATGCTCTAGCTATATCACACATCTTGTTACTACTAAAGGATTTGGGGTACATGTAATAATTTATGTTGTGTTTGATAGCAACTCGCAGTCGACTGGATGAATTAATATGTCATGCTATTTTTCTTTGGCAAGAATGCCATGCTATTTTAGGTGTAAGGGTTTTATACTTGAGAGGAAACGTGCACTAGTACAAAACCCTTAACCTATATGGTTTTACCATGGATAGTTAATCCAAATCTTATATAAGTAAATCATTGATTTCATAAACATATTTCTCTCGACATGTAAACATGCTAATGGAGCAGATATGCCATCTCAATATGGCAACATACATGGAAAATGGCTCATCTGTTTTCATACTACTTACATATTTAATAAATATTTTAGCATCTTCAGAATAATCAAATACAATAAATCATATATATTGTCTGTGCTGTCACTTTCAGTTCTCATATCACTAATTCATATATTCATATTTCATACAACTAAATCATATTGAATGTAATACAACCAATTCTCACAGGAACGCATCACGTATCATCTAGTTATCAGAAAAATACAAGCACCAAGTTCTCCTCAGAGTTGTTCGTATTGCTAATCTATGGCGGAGGGCTCGAGCAAGCACTATCCACAATAACTTTATGGATGATTTTTGTTAGAGCCATCTAATGATTTCCCCAAAATTCATAGAGAATAATTACAGTACCCCTAAATGAATGCGAGCCATCCATTTCTCTTGATCCAATGATTGATGTCTATTGGTACTCCAACGTGTGTACAAGAGAGTACCAACTAAAAAAACGAGGGAGTACCTTCTGCTTGGGGTAAAAAGGTAAATTGATTCATATTTTATTCTCATATCAGTGCATCACGGCTGATATTTGACTCGATCGCTAGAACCATGATGCTTCTCTCTAGAAAAACTCCTAATTCTTCATTAGGATAGGCGCCGGCGGCAGTGTGGTCAGCCCGTGTACAAGAGACATGCGGCCATTGGGCCACGAATTAGTTGGAATGGCACCGAGTGGGAAAGGTTGCCGACCAGGCCTGGGCAGCGGCGCCGCCACCGCCGCGGCGCATACGGTTTGCAAGAGCCATCTTTCTCGTTCAATTGGAAACTCACCCGCGGTGAAGCAGGATAACAAGGGCGAGGCATCATCATCAAACTAGTCGGAGATCTATCACTTCAGCACTGCATATGTAGAAATGTGCAGTTGATTTGACCAACTGGATTCAAGATGGAAGGACGGGGACCGACTGCTTTGATTAGACTCTGTCAGACAGATCAAGTGTTGAGCGAACTTCTTGCGAGGCTGATATCTCTTGCGTATATGCAACAACAATGTATATGTTGGAAATATGAGCAATTTACCGAATAATTTTACTAACGGAAATACTAGACAAAGCATGACTAATATAGCAGAGATAAAGTAAGTCATGCAATCTGACAGAGAGAAGATAAATAGCATCTTCACATATGAACTGTAGACAAACATATCTAGAGCAAGCAACATATATGAAGTAGCGCCTAACATATGTAGGGCAAACACTAGAACAAGGAACTGTGGCAGGACCACTAACAGAAAGAGTAAGAACACGTATGGGACAACAACAGTAGAGGTAGCACTGGACTTGGGGTCGGTGTCCTTGCCAGCCATGACGTCGAGGAGGTTGTCGACGTCGGGGAAGAAGTCGTCGTCGGAGAAGCAGTCGTCGGAGTCCGTGACGAAGGAGTCAGTAGTCGCGTAGAGTTCTCTCCCAAAACCTTATCATCCTTCCCCTGTACAGGACTCAAAAGGTGCGGTTTTGGAGGCCTACTGTCCCGACCTACGATGCACGCCGCAAGCCGGGGTGGGGAAGAATGTAGCAGCAGCGCAGTGCTCAAGAACTTGGTGGCGAGAGGGAGATGGTCTTTCTGATGTGTCTCTCTGGAGAAGAGCGACCTCTCTTATATAGGCACATGAGAGAGAGGCGAACAGGCTGCGATGGGAGGTGAAGCAACAAAGGGAGACGAAGCGAACAGGCAGCAGACGAAGAGGTGCGCCGTTCGTATTCAATCTCCACTACAACAAAAACATTTCAGCTCCCATGTGACCATTCGTATACCCGTCGTGCGTGGCAAAATTTTAGACATCGGTGTCGGTTCGATATCCGGTGTATTACTGACGGTGTCCTGGACTAGGGGGTACTCACCATGTCGTCTCCCGATCAGTTAGATTGGGCCGACGACCCCCATGGCCGCATACTCGTGGGCCAGTTCGGACAACCCCTGCCGCATACTAGGAAGACTCCACAAGACTTGGCGCCCAAGACAAGGACTCTCCTAAACCCTAGGCCTCCGGTGTCTTATATAAACCGAGGCCAGGCTAGTCAATAGACAATCTCATATTCATTACTATCATCTCATGGTAGACACACATACTCTGTACTACACCCATATGAATACAATCAAAAGCAGCATGTAGGGTATTATCTCATCAAGAGAGCCCGAAGCTGGGTAAAACCCCGTGTCCATGTTACCATCGCTCCAAGACGCCTAGCTTAGGACCCCTACTACAAGATACGCCGGATTTCGAACCGACATTGGTGCTTTCATTGAGAGCCCTGAGACATGAAATGAGGCCAGGCTCACCACGTCGTCACTTCAAGGCTTGATGGCGCCTTCAATCGTCAACAACACGGTCCAGGAGGAGACTTTTCTCCCCGGACAGATCTTCGTGTTCGGCGGCTTCACACGGCGGGCCAATTCGCTTGGCCATCTAGAGCAGATTGATAGCTACGCCCCTGACCACCAGGTCAGGTTTGGAAACTTGAACTACATGACGGATATTCGCGGAGACTTGATCTTCGATGGATTTGGGCCTGCGCCAGGAGCACCGAACAGTCACGATGAGCACGGCTTAGACCTGCCGTCGGACGATGCTCGGGGTATCACCCCTTCAATAAAAGCCCCGGATCTAAATCCGGAGCAGGGTGCGTCGCCTTAGGACGGAGGGGTGGACCCCGCCCCACAGACTGCACACTCATCGGTGGTGGAGCCGAATACAGGTCTCACCTCTGTGGAAGCCTGTAACCCCGGGCCCCCGGACTCGTATCCGGTTGTTGGTCCCAGTCCGCACACCCTCGAGCCAGCCGAGCCAGGTTAGGCTCTGGTAATGGAGTTTACCGCTGCAGATATCTTCCAGCACTCGCCCTTTAGCGACATGCTGAACTCATTAAAGTCTCTCTCGTTGTCAGTAGGCTCTAGGCCGAACTATGTCCGGCTTGAGTGGGAAGCAGGCGATGAAGGAATTCGTTACCCACCCACCACCCACTTCATTGCCACGGTCGACGATCTAACCGACGTGCTTGACTTCGACTCCGAAGACATCGACGGTATGGATGATGATGCAGGAGAATTAAAGGAGCCACCGCTCAAACGGCGGTGGACGGCCACCTCCTCATACGATATATACATGGTGGACACTCCAAAGGAAACCAATGGCGATGAGGCAACGGAGGATAACCGCTCAGGGAGAAAAGCAAAGCACGAGCGTCGTCGGCGCCGCTCCAAGCCCTGCCACAGCAATACCGGCCCCGGAGATGAAAGCGATCCGGATGGTGCCGAAGAAGAATACAACCCCGATCAGCCCACCTTCGAGCAGGCCGAGCAGGAAGATGAGCAGGACAACCCAGACGAATAGGTGACAGGCGGGTATCCGGAGGAGGACAACTACATGCCCCCCTCCGAAGACGAGATTAGCCTCAGCGACGACGAGTTCGGCGTGCCTGAGGACCCCGTGGAGCAGGAGCGCTTCAAGCGCCGGCTTATTGCCACTGCGAGGAGCCTGAAGAAGAAGCAGCAGCAGCTTCAACCTGATCAAGACCTGCTCACGAGAGATGGACAGAAGTCCTGGCAGCCGAGGAATACGGACTCGAGCGCCACACGGCTGACCGGCCACCCCGTGGCTGGGATAAAACGGGATATCAGCCCAAATACCAGCCCGCACCCCCACGCCAATACACTACGGCCCGGGGCAACAGGCAAGACCTGCAAGATATACTGGAAAACAAAGCAGGACAGCCAAGATCGATCTATGGATCGCAGGGGCACGCCCCAACGCGCGACGATGATCGTCACGCCGGATACACTATCAACAAGTCCGGCCGGGCCGAACACAGCAACCCAGACCAGTTCGAACTGCGTAGCCACATAGCCCGGCACAGAGGCGCCGCACACCCCCTCTGCTTCACTAACGAAGTGATGGATCATGAATTCCCAGAAGGGTTCAAACCCGTAAACATCGAATCATACGATGGCACAACAGACCCCACAGTGTGGATCGAAGATTTCCTTCTCCACATTCACATGGCCCACGGAGACGATCTACACGCCATCAAGTATCTTCCCCTTAAGCTCAAAGGACCAGCCTGACACTGGCTAAACAGCCTGCCAGCAAATTCCATTGGCAGTTGGGAAAACCTGGAAGACGCATTCCTCGACAACTTCCAGGGCACATATGTGCGACCACCGGACGGCGATGACTTGAGCCACATTACTCAACAGCCCGGAGAGTCAGCCAGGAAATTCTGGACCCGGTTCCTAACTAAAAAGAACCAAATAGTCGACTGTCCGGATGCCGAAGTCCTGGCGGCTTTTAAGCATAATATCCGTGACGAGTGGCTCGCTCGACACCTTGGCCAGGAAAAACCCAAGTCCGTGGCAGCTCTCACAACATTAATGACCCGCTTTTGCGCGGGTGAGGACAGCTGGTTGGCTTGCAGCGGCACCACGCCACATTCCGGCACTTCGGATACCCACGACAGTAACGGCAAGCCACGACGCAACAGACATAAGCGGCGGAACAACGGCGACAACACTGAAGACATGGCAGTAAACGCCGGATTTAGCGGATCCAAGACCGGTCAGCGGAAGAAGCCGTTCAAAAGAAACAATCAGGGACCGTCCAGTCTGTACCGTATACTGGAGCGCTCATACCAAATTCATGGCACCCCGGACAAGCCAGCTAACCACACCAACAGAGACTGCTGGGTATTCAAACAGGCCGGCAAAATAAATGCTAAAAACAAGGACAAGGGGCTGCACAGCGATGATGACGAGGAGCCCCGGCGTCCGAACACGGGGGGACAGAAGAAATCCCCCCCCCCCAGGTGAAAACAGTCAACATGATCTACGCCACTCACATCCCCAAGCGGGAACGGAAGCGAGCACTACGGGACGTCTATGTGATGGAGCCAGTCGTCCCCAAGTTCAATCCATGGTCAGCTTGTCCGATCACCTTTGATCGTAGGGATCATCCTACTAGCATCCATCATGGCGGCTCAGCCGCATTGGTTCTAGACCCAGTCATAGACGGATTTCACCTCACACGAGTCCTTATGGACGGAGGCAGCAGCCTGAACCTGCTTTACCAGGACACAGTGCGCAAAATGGGCATCGACCCTTCATGGATCAAGCCCACCAAAACCACCTTTAAAGGTGTAATTCCTGGAGTAGAGGCCCGTTGTACGGGCTCTATAACATTGGAAGTGGTCTTCGGATCTCCGGACAACTTCCGAAGCGAAGAGTTAATCTTCGATATCGTCCCTTTCTGTAGTGGTTACCACGCACTGCTCGGACGAACCGCATTTGCTAGATTCAACGCGGCCAAGTATCCGGCCGCCCGAAGATTTGCGATATTCTTCTCCTTCACGGTGGAAGCCACCCACTTGCCTCCTGCTCCGGACATGTTTAGCTGTGCGGAGAAAACTTGCACTAGGGCGTTGGAGCTCGAGGGGGCAAGAGTGGGCAAAGGAGGAAGAAGGCGTGGGTAAAAATGGGGAACTCTTATCCCTTTATAGAGGCGACGGAAGCGGTGCGCCTCCCCACTTGCCCGTTGGGAATCGCTCACCTCCCAAGTGCCATGATTGATGGCATGGTGGGATTACCCATACTCGTATTGATGAGAATTCCGTGATATGGGTACACGATCTCTGCTTTGACAAGACGTGTCAAGGAAACCGCATCGCAATATGCGTTGTGGCTGGTTGAAGGAAAACGGTTCAAATAATGACCCGACCGTAGTGACATGTTACGTCTAAAAAAATTGTCAGCATAGTACATTTGTGAAATATCGTTCTCTCTACGGTGATATATGAAGATCATTTTGCAGATCCGGGCACGGTCTACGTGTTCAATAATTACCTTGGAGTATTCGGAGAAGGAACCCGCCTTGCAATGCCGAAGACAAGATTACGCGCCGGACTCATCGTCATTGAAGCCTGGTTCAGGGGCTGGCCACATGTATGAAGTTCTTTCCCCACATGTTTACAATGGGTGCATTTAAGCAGAAGTAAATAGGACTATTTAACATGTCTTATCCAAGGGCAGGCTGCATGTAGGTATATAAAACAGGTATAATGATCATGAACAGATTCCACCTGGGTATTTCCTTTGATGCGCAAAGCCTGTTACCTCCTTGGTTTTCTCTCCTGTGTAAGTCCGATGATCCGGCTCTTCTGAGGAGGCTGCACTAAAGCAATGTCCTGAAAGGTAAAAGGAAAGGTTATGAAGGTATGTTGCGATGATACCGCACTGTTGACTGAGCCACTGCTGCGCCTCCGCCTTTGCCCATGGTATTTTGAGTGCGTAATTGTGTACGCATGGCACGAATGCTGCTTTGTTGGGGTTTGAACGGAGGCCGGACTGCTAGTCGCGCTCTTGGCGTGCCTGGTGCTCCTGTTGCGGGGTGCTCCAGACTCGCTTGACGGTGCTTGAGGTTGTCGTTGCTGGATTGGTGGTTTGCCGGAGGAGGCCGCATTGTACTTCTGCCGCGAGTGTAGTATGCTCTTCTGTACGGAGAGAGCGTTCCATGTTTCCGTTGACTGTTATGACCCCGCGCGGGCCTGGCATCTTGAGCTTAAGGTATGCATAGTGTGGTGCCGTGTTGAATCTAGCAAATGCGGTTCGTCCGAGCAGTGCGTGGTAACCGGAAAGGGACGATATCGAAGATTAACTCTTCGCTTCGGAAGTTGTCCGGAGATCCGAAGACCACTCCCAATGTTATATAGCCCGTACAATGGGCATCTACTCCAGGAATTACACCTTTAAAGGTGGTTTTGGTGGGCTTGATCCATGAAGGGTCGATGCCCATTTTGCACACTGTGTCCTGGTAAAGCAGGTCCAGGCTGCTGCCTCCGTCCATAAGGACTCGTGTGAGGTGAAATCCGTCTATGATTGGGTCTAGAACCAATGCGGCTGAGCCGCCATGATGGATGCTAGTAGGATGATCCCTACGATCAAAGGTGATCGGACAAGCTGACCATGGGTTGAACTTGGGGACGACTGGCTCCATCACGTAGACGTCCCGTAGTGCTCGCTTTCGTTCCCGCTTGGGGATGTGAGTGGCGTAGATCATGTTGACTGCTTTCACCTTGGGGGGGGGGATTTCTTCTGTCCCCCCGTGTTCAGACGCCGGGGCTCCTCGTCATCGTTGCTGTGCAGCCCCTTGTCCTTGTTTTCGGCATTTATTTTGCCGGCCTGTTTGAATACCCAGCAGTCTCTGTTGGTGTGGTTAGCTGGCTTGTCCGGCGGGCATGAATTTGGCACGAGCGCTCCAGTATACAGTCCAGACTGGATGGTCCCTGATTGTTTCTTTTGAACGGCTTATTCCGCTGACCGGACTTGGATCCGCTGAATCCGGCGTTTACTGCCGTGTCTTTAGTGTTGTCGCTGTTGTTCCGTCACTTATGTCTGTTGCGTCGTGGCTTGCCGTTACTGTCGCGGGTATCCAAAGTGCCGAAATCTGGCGTGGTGCCGCTGCGAGCCAACCGGCTGTCCTCGCCCGCGCAAAAGCGGGTCATTAATTTTGTGAGAGCTGCCATGGACTTTGGTTTTTTCTGGCCGAGGTGTCGAGCGAGCCACTCGTCATGGATATTATGCTTAAAAGTCGCCAGGGCTTCAGCGTCCGGACAGTCGACTATTTGGTTCTTTTTAGTTAGGAACCGGGTCCAGAATTTCCTAGCTGACTCTCCGGGCTGTTGAGTAATGTGGCTCAAGTCATCGCCGTCCGGTGGGCGCACATATGTGCCCTGGAAGTTGTCGAGGAATGCGTCTTCCAGGTTTTCCCAACTACCAATGAAATTTGCTGGCAGGCTGTTTAGCCAGTGTCGGGCTGGTCCTTTGAGCTTAAGGGGAAGATACTTGATGGCGTGTAGATCGTCTCCGCGGGCCATGTGAATGTGGAGAAGGAAATCTTCGATCCGCACTGCAGGGTCTGTTGTGCCATCGTATGATTCGATGTTTACGGGTTTGAACCCTTCTGGGAATTAATGATCCATCACTTCGTCAGTGAAGCAGAGGGGGTGTGCGACGCCTCTGTGCCGGGCTATGTGGCTACGCAGTTCGAATTGGTCTGGGTTGCTGTGTTTGGCCCGGTCGGACTTGTTGATAGTGTATCTGGCGTGACGATCATCGTCGCGCGCTGGGGCACGCCCCCGTGATTCGTAGATCGATCTTGGCCATCCTGCTTTGTTTTCCAGTATATCTTGTAGGTCTTGCCTGTTGCCCTGGGCCATAGTGTATTGGCGTGGGGGTGCGGGCTGGTATTCGGGCTGATATCCCGTTTTATCCCGGCGGCGGGTCAGCCGTGTGTCGCCCGAGTCCGTATTCCTCGGCTGCCAGAACTTCTGTCCATCTCTCTGTGAGCAGGTCTTGATCAGCTTGAAGTTGCTGCTGCTTCTTCTTCAGGCTCCTCGCAGTGGCAATAAGCCAGCGCTTGAAGCGCTCCTGCTCCGCGGGGTCCTCAGGCAGGCCGAACTCGTCGTCGCTGAGGCTAATCTCGTCTTTGGAGGGGGGCATGTAGTTGTCCTCCTCCGGATACCCGTCCGTCGCCTGTTCGTCTGGGCTGTCCTCCCCATCTTCCTGCTTGGCCTACTCGAAGGCGGGCTGATCGGGGTTGTATTCATCTTCGGCACCATCCGGAGCGCTTTCATCTCCGGGGCCGGTATTGCTGTGGCGGGGCTTGGAGCGGCGTCGACGATGCCCATGCTTTGCTTTTATCCCTGAGGGGTTATCCTCCGTTGCCTCGTTGCCATTGGTTTCCTTTGGAGTGTCCAACATGTATATATCGTATGAGGAGGTGGCCGTCCACCGCCCTGTGAGCGGTGGCTCCTGTAATTCTCCTGCATTGTCGTCCATACCGTCGATGTCTTCGGAGTCGAAGTCAAGCACGTCGGTTAGATCGTCAACCGTGGCGATGAAGTGGGTGGTGGGTGGGCAGCGAATTCCTTCGTCGCTTGCTTCCCACTCAAGCCGGACATAGTTCAGCCCAGAGCCTCCTGACAACGAGTGCTGGAAGGGCGAGTGCTGCAAGATATCCGCAGCGGTAAACTCCATTACCGGAGCCCAACCTGGCTCGACTGGCTCGAGGTTGTGCGGACCGGAACCAACAACCGGATACGAGTCCGGGGGCCCGGGGTTACAGGCTTCCACAGAGGTGAGACCTGTATTTGGCTCCACCGCCAATGAGTGTGCGGCCTGTGGGGCGGGGTCCACCCCTCCGTCCTTAGGCGACGCACCCTACTCCGGATTTAGATTCGGGGCTTTTACTCAAGGGGTGATATCCCGAGCATCGTCCGACGACAGGTCTAAGCCGTGCTCATCGTGACTGTCTGGTGCTCCTGGCGTAGGCCCAAATCCGTCGAAGATCAAGTCTCCGCGAATATCCGCCATGTAGTTCAAGTTTCCAAACCTGACCTGGTGTCCAGGGGCGTAGCTGTCGATCTGCTCCAGATGGCCAAGCGAATTGGCCCGCAGTGCGAAGCCGCCGAACACGAAGATCTGGCTGGGGAGAAAATTCTTCTCCTAGACCGTGTTGTTGACGATTGAAGGCGCCATCAAGCCTTGCAGTGACGACACAGAGGAACTCTCAATGAAAGCACCAATGTCGATTCGATATCCGGCATATCTCGTAGTAGGGGTCCTAAGCTAGGCGTCTTGGAGCGATGGTAACATGGACACGGGGTTTTACCGAGCTTCGGGCTCTCTTGATGAGATAAAACCCTGCATGCTGCTTTTGATTGTATTCATATGGGTGTAGTACAGAGTACGTGTGTATACCACGAGATGATAGTAATGAATATGAGATTTTCTATTGACTAGCCTGGCCTCGGTTTGTATAAGACACCAGAGGCCTAGGGTTTAGGAGAGTCCTTGTCTTGGGCGCCAAGTCTTGTGGAGTCTTCCTAGTATGCGGCAGGGGTTGTCCGAACTGGCCCACGAGTATGCGGCCATGGGGATCCTCGGCCCAATCTAACTGATCTGGAGACGACGTGGTGAGTACCCCCTAGTCCAGGACACCGTAAATCGGCTTGGCTCATTCCCACAACACGCGGCGTGTCGTAACGAGGAGTGGCGTGGTGTGGCGTGGCGTGGCGAGGCAGGCGGCGGAGGAGAAGCGCGCGTGGATGTCCCTCTTCTTCTCATGCTCATACATGTGGGGAAGGAACCTCCCTTATAAAGAGGTCCAACTCCCTCTAAACTAGCAATGTGGGACTAAACTTTAGTTCCACCTCTTGCCTTGCACGAATGGGCTGCATGAGCCTCTAGGATTTATTAGGAATATCTGAAAATGCTATTGGGCTGGCCCAAAATAGACAAAATTCCAACAGTATATTTATGTTTTAGTTTCCTTTGTATACTTGTTAGATATTTTGCGTGGAATTCGAGAACTTGTAGCCAGGTTCTATTTGATCATTAACTGCTATCCACTCGCTCTAGATCGAATATCGATGTCAGGCAGCAATGGCGCAGTCGTCATGGAGACATATCTGCTCTAATGTGATAGCGGCTACATTGGTGATAGGATGGTGATCTGATTAGAAAGCAGAAAAGGACCTAATTCAGATGACAAAGGGCTATACCCTTCTAAGTGAAGGGTCAGATTTTAGTGGTACTCCATCTCTGCTGGAGGGAGTACAAGGGTACCACAAAAAAGCTCAATTCACAAAGAACACAGGGCAAGGAGCACCATTTCTACAATCTGGACAAATTGCAAAATCGCATGCTCAACACATCCACAGAACCTCATGCATGTGTGCATGCCTTCAAAAGCAATACACTTGTACGTCGGTGTGTTATGGTCACAAAAGAGCATAACATCTGGGTCAATGCCGTAGAAATCAGAGTCTGAGATTGTGTTTGCTAACTAAAAGAGCAAAATAATGTAATAAGCTCAAATGTACAAAATCTCCAAATCACGATACCCTAACCCTACCATAGAAATGCACTCGCCTATGAACTATCATCACATGAGATATAGTAGACGGACTCCTATTTGTTGTTCTAGGAGACTATGGCGGCGACGATGGAGAGGAGCGATACATATAGAGGAGGAAGTGGGCTGTTTCGTGCGTGGGGGGCGAGTAGGGGGCTGACGGTGTCCTAAATTAAGAGGTACTAACCTGTACTTCCTGATATCCATGAGTCAGGCTTATGGCATGCCGATCATTAGAATGAAGGACTACTGAAGCATGGAACCCTGGCGTGGCCAAGATGGAAACCTCAAAAGACTTGGTGTGTACTTCAAGGATTGCTATGTAGCCGGCATGTAGATAACCGACCATGTGTGTAACCTAGGTACCCCCGGTGCATATATAAGTTGTGGGGGTTTAATCTCTAGAGGCACGATTACCAGCCTTAGGGTTTAGAACACCATACGATCTCGAGGTAGATTGATACGTCTCCGACGTATCTATAATTTTTGATTCTTCCATGCTATTATATTACCCGTTTTGGATGTTTATGGGCTTTACTTTACACTTTTATATCATTTTTGGGACTAACCTACTAACCGGAGGCCGAGCCCGAATTGCTGTTTTTTTTGCCTATTTCAATGTTTCGAAGAAACAGAATATCAAATAGAGTCCAAACGGAATGATACCTTCGGGAGCGATCTTTTTGGAACAAACATGATCCAGGGGACTTGGAGTGGACGTCAAGCAACAGAGGAGGCGGCCACGAGGGTGCCCGCCACGCCCCCTAGGGTGGGCGCGCCCCCACCCTCATGGGCCCCTCAAGCGTCCACCGACCTACTTCTTCCTCCTATATATACTCCCGTACCCTGAAACCTTTGAGGAGCACCACGAAAACCTAATTCCACCACCGCAACCTTCTGTATCCACGAGATCCCATCTTGGAGCCTTCATCGGCGCTCCGCCGGAGGGGGAATCGACCATGGAGGGCCTCTACATCATCTCCAAGGCCTCTCCGATGAGTTGTGAGTAGTTTACCACAGACCTTCGGGTCCATAGTTATTAGCTAGATGGCTTCTTCTCTCTCTTTGAATCTCAATACAAAGTTCTCCTCGATCTTCTTGGAGATCTATTCGATGTAACTCTTTTTGCGATGTGTTTGTCGAGATCCGATGAATTGTGGGTTTATGATCAAGTATATCTATGAGAAATATGTGAATCTCCTCTGAATTCTTTTATGTGTGATTAAGTTATCTTTGCAAGTCTCTTCGAATTATCAGTTTGGTTTGGCCTACTAGATTGATCTTTCTTGCAATGGGAGAAGTGCTTAGCTTTGGGTTCAATCTTGCGGTGTCCTTTCCTAGTGACAACAGGGGAAGCAAGGCACGTATTGTATTGTTGTCATTGAGGATAAAAAGATGGGGTTTATATCATATTGCATGAGTTTATCCCTCTACATCATGTCATCTTTCTTAATGCGTTACTCTGTTCTTTATGAACTTAATACTCTAGATGCAGGCAGGAGTCGGTCGATGTGTGGAGTAATAGTAGTAGATTCAGGCAGGAGTCGATCTACTTGTCATGGACATGATGCCTATATACATGATCATGCCTAGATAATCTCATAACTATTCGCTTTTCTATCAATTGCTCGACAGTAATTTGTTCACCCACCGTAGTACTTATGCTATCTTGAGAGAAACCACTAGTGAAACCTATGGCCCCCGGGTCTATCTTTTATCATATAAGTTTATCATCTACTTTTATTTGCATCTTTTACTTTCCAATCTATATCATAAAAATACCAAAAATATTTATCTCATCATATTATCTCTATCAGATCTCACTTTCGCAAGTGGCCGTGAAGGGATTGACAACCCCTTTATTGTGTTGGTTGCGTGGTTCTTGTTTGTTTGTGTAGGTGCGTGGGACTTCTGAGGAGCCTCCTACTGGATTGGTACCTTGGTTCTCAAAAACTGAGGGAAATACTTACGCTACTTTGCTGCATCACCCTTTCCTCTTCAAGGAAAACCAACGCAAGCTCAAGACATAGCAAGAAGGATTTATGGCGCCGTTGCCGGGGAGGTCTTCGCTCAAGTCAAGACATACCAAGTACCCATCACAAACTCATCTCCCTCGCATTACATTATTTGCCATTTGCCTCTCGTTTTCCTCTCCCCCACTTCACCCTTGCCATTTTATTCGCCCTCTCTTTCCCAATATCCTCTCTCTTTCGCTTGCCTTTTGTGTGCTCGTGTGTTAAATTGTTTATCTTGTTGTTATGGCTAGTCCCCCTATTATCGTTAATACTCCCGAGCATGAAGTTCTCACTTTTAAACAAAGGGAGGGAGAAAATTTAAAAGATGCTTGGCATAGAATTTGCAATGCTCAAAATAGATCTACTAGGAAGCAATCTACTTCCGTTCTTCTTCGCAATTTTTATGTAGGCATTACTCCTTGGAATAGATATATTCTTGATACCATTACCGGAGGGAATTTCTTGGGTAGCCATACTTTTGATGCTTATAATGCTATGTTAGATTTGTTTGGACCACCCCCTCTTTTGGTTAATGAAACTGTTTTAACCTTGGAACATGTGGTGCAAAGGCTCGGAATTATTGAAAATAAAGTTTCCACTGTTGACTTAATTGAAAATTTGGATAAAAAGATCCACAACCAAATTACCCAATATGGATCTAGGGTTGGAGTTACTTTGAATTTTTCTAAAGAAAAAGAACCTTTAGTTAATCAAAGAATAGATCTAGATTCTACAAGAATTGGTAAACTAGAGGATATTATCACCAACTTAGGGTCTGCTTTTTCATCTGTGAAAAACACCCCAACTCCTCCTACCAAAATTGCCAAAGTTATGTATGTTCCTAAAAATAAGGGTGAATCTTCTAATAAGGAAAGTGCCGATCTCAAATCAATAAGTGTTCATCCCAATTTTCTCGCTATCATTAAGGAACCTTTTGCTACAAACGAACTTCTTGATTTCTTGCCTAGGAGTTTAATCATTGCTAATAAGAAAGAAACTCCTAAGGATTATAAGTGCTCTATTGAAGAATTAAGTTCCAAAGATGGCACTACCTAGACCTATCCTCGCTTTTAAGCCTAGCTAGGGGCGTTAAACGATAGCGCTAGTTGGGAGGCAACCCAATTTTATTTTTGTTTCTTGCTTTTTGCTTATGTTTAGTAATAAATATTTCATCTAGCTTCTGTTTAGATGTGTTTTTATGTTTTAATTAGTGTTTGTGCCAAGTAGAACCTATAGGATAACCTACGGTGATAGTTAATTTGATTCTGCAGAAAAACAGAAACTTTGCGCGCACGAAAATAATTTTAGTAATTCACAGACACGTGATTTTGCATTGATTCTTTTTGCTTTAGATCGATAGACAAATTTACCAGGACTTACTATTTTGCTAGGAGTTTTAGAGTTCTAGAAGTATTCAAGAGTTACAGATTGCTACAGACTGTTCTGTTTTTGACAGATTCTGTTTTTCGTGTGTTGTTTGCTTATTTTGATGCATCTATGGCTAGTATCGGTGGGTTTGAACCATAGAGAAGTTGGAATACAGTAGGTTTAACACCAATATAAATAAAGAATGAGTTCATTACAGTAACTTATGTGGTGGTTTTTCTTTCTTGCACTAGCAGAGATTATGAGATTTCCTGTTGAGTTTTGTGTTGTGAAGTTTTCAAGTTTTGGGTAAAGATTTGATGGATTCTGGAATAAGGAGTGGCAAGAGCCTAAGCTTGGGGATTCCCATGGCACTCCAAGATATTCAAGTATAACCAAAAGCCTAAGCTTGGGGATGCCCCGGAAGGCATCCCCTCTTTCGTCTTCGTCTATCGGTAACTTTACTTGGAGCTATATTTTTATTCGCCACATGATATGTGTTTTGCTTGGAGCGTCTTGTATGATATTAGTCTTTGATTTTTAGATTACCACAATCATCCTTGCTGTACACACCTTTTGGGAGAAACCCACATGATTTAGAAATTATTAGAATACTATATGTGCTTCACTTATATCTTTTGAGCTAGATAGTTTTGCTCTAGTGCTTCACTTATATCTTTTTAGAGCACGGCAGTGGCTTGATTTTGTAGAAATTGTTGATCTCTCATGCTTCACTTATATTATTTTGAGAGTCTTTTAGAACAGCCTGGTATTTGCTATGGTTATAAAATTGGTCCTAGAATGATGGGCATCCAAGTTGGGTATAATAAAAACTATCATAGGAAGTGAATTGGATGCTATGATCAATTTGATACTTGATAATTCTTTTGAGATATAGAGGTGGTGATATTAGAGTCATGCTAGTTGGGTGATTGTAAATTTAAAGAATACTTGTGTTGAAGTTGGCAAGTCCCGTAGCATGCACATATGGTAAATGTTGTGTAACAAATTTATTGCATAGGGTGCTCTTTTGATTGCCTTCCCTTGTGTGGAGGTCGGGGGCGCACGATGGTTAACTCCTACCAACCCCCCCCCCTAGGAGCATGCATAGTAGTGCTTTTCTTCGAGGGCTAATAAAAATTTTGCAATAAGTATATGAGTTCTTTATGACTAATGTGAGTCCATGGATTATACGCACTTTTTCCCTTCCAACTTTGCTAGCCTCTTCGGTACCGTGCATTGCCCTTTCTCACCTTGAGAGTTGGTGCAAACCTCGCCGGTGCATCCAAACCCCGTGATACGATACGCTCTATCACACATAAACCTCCTTATATCTTCCTCAAAACAGCCACCATACCTACCTATTATGGCATTTCCATAGCCATTCCGAGATATATTGCCATGCAACTTTCCACTGTTTCGTTTATCATGACACGCATCATCATTGTCATATTGCCTTCCATGATCATGTAGTTGACATCGTATTTGTGGCAAAGCCACCATGCATAATTTTTCATACACGTCACTCTTGATTCATTGCCCATCCCGGTACTCCACCGGAGGCATTCATATAGAGTCATATTTTGTTCTAGTTTTGAGTTGTAATTCATGAGTTGTAAATAAATAGAAGTGTGATGATCATCATTATTAGAGCATTGTCCCAAATAAAAAAAAGGAAGGTCAAATAAAAAAAGGAAAGGCCCAAAAAAAGAAGGGGGACAATGCTACTATCTTTTTCCACACTTGTGCTTCAAAGTAGCACCATGTTCTTCATATAGAGAGTCTCATATGTTGTCACTTTCATATACTAGTGGGAATTTTTCATTATAGAACTTGGCTTGTATATTCCAACGATGGGCTTCCTCAAAATGCCCTAAGTCTTCGTGAGCAAGCAAGTTGGATGCACACCCACTTAGTTTCTTTTGTTGAGATTTCATACATTTATAGCTCTAGTGCATCCGTTGGATGGCAATCCCTACTCCTCATGTTGACATCAGTTGATGGGCATCTCCATAGGCCGTTGATTAGCCTCATCAATGTGAGACTTTCTCTTTTTTTTGTCTTCTCCACACAACCTCCATCATCATATTCTATTCCACCCATCGTGCTATATCCATGGCTCATGCTCATGTATTGCGTGAGAGTTGAATAAGGCTAAAGCGCGTTAAAATATGGACCAATTGCTTGGCTGAAACTGGGGTTGTTCTTGATGGGAGTATTTTGTGTGATGAAAATGAAACATAGCCTAACTATATGATTTTGTAGGGATGAACCTTCTAATGCCATGATATTTTGAGAAGACGTGATTGCTTAGTTAGTATGCTTGAAGTATTACTATTTCTTATGTCAATATGAACTTCTATTTTGAATCATTTGGATCTGAACATTCATGCCACAATAAAGAAAATTACATTGAGAATGATGCTAGGTAACATTCCACATCAAAAATTCTGTTTTTATAATTTACCTACTCGAGGACGAGCAGGAATTAAGCTTGGGGATGCTTGATACGTCTCCAACGTATCTATAATTTTTTATTGTTCCATGCTATTATATTACCCATTTTGGATGTTTATGGGCTTTACTTTACACTTTTATATCATTTTTGGGACTAACCTACTAACCGCAAGCCCAGCCTAAATTGCTGTTTTTTTGCCTATTTCAGTGTTTCGAAGAAAAGGAATATCAAACGGAGTCCAAACGGAATGAAACCTTCGGGAGCATCTTTTTGGAACAAACATGATCTAGGGGACTTGGAGTGGACGTCAAGCAACAGAGGAGGCGGCCACGAGGGTGCCCGGCGTGCCCCCTAGGGGTGGGCGCGCCCCCCACCCTCGTGGGCCCCTCAAGCGTCCACCGACCTACTTCTTCCTCCTATATATACTCCCGTACCCTGAAACCTTCAAGGAGCACCACAAAAACCTATTTCCACCACCGCAACCTTCTGTATCCGCGAGATCCCATCTTGGAGCCTTCGCCAGCGCTCCGCCGGAGGGGGAATCGACCATGGAGGGCCTCTACATCATCTCCAAGGCCTCTCCGATGAGTTGTGAGTAGTTTACCACAGACCTTCGGGTCCATAGTTATTAGCTAGATGGCTTCTTCTCTCTCTTTGAATCTCAATACAAAGTTCTCCTCGATCTTCTTGGAGATCTATTCGATGTAACTCTTTTTGCGGTGTGTTTGTCGAGATCCGATGAATTGTGGGTTTATGATCAAGTTTATCTATGAGAAATATTTGAATCTCCTCTGAATTCTTTTATGTGTGAGTAAGTTATCTTTGCAAGTCTCTTTGAATTATCAGTTTGGTTTGGCGTACTAGATTGATCTTTCTTGCAATGGGAGAAGTGCTTAGCTTTGGGTTCAATCTTGCGGTGTCCTTTCCCAGTGACAGCAGGGGCAGCAAGGCATGTATTGTATTGTTAGCATCGAGGATAAAAAGATGGGGTTTATATCATATTGCATGAGTTTATCCCTCTATATCATGTCATCTTTCTTAATGCGTTACTCTGTTCTTTATGAACTTAATACTCTAGATGCAGGCAGGAGTCGGTCGATGTGTGGAGTAATAGTAGTAGATGCAGGCAGGAGTCAATCTACTTGTCACGGACGTGATGCCTATATACATGATCATGCCTAGATAATCTCATAACTATTCTCTTTTCTATTGAAAGTGCAACTATCCCTAGATGGTTTTGGTAATTCCTAACAACATATAGCTCATTGAGCTAACATTATTCCAAGACAAATATTTCAGGAAAAGCTCAATGAATGGCATGGCATGGATGTGATAAGTGGACCCCTCAAAATGCTAAGGACAAAAGCATTGGCTCAAGCTCAAGACTCTACATTTTATATTTTAGTGATCCAAGATCACATTGAGTCTATAGGAAAAGCCAATACTATCAAGGAGGGATGAGGTGTTGCTTAATGAGGTTCTTGCTTCATAGTGCTTAGTGATATGCTCCAAAACCCTCAACTACTTTCCCACATCCACATATGTCCTAAACCTAAAGTCAAACTCGGCCCCACCGATCCTATCTATCCGGCGCCATCGAGTTTGGATGTCATAGCCACTGCCACAAACCCTAGGCAAATCGGTTTCACCGATAGGGATCTCGGTCTCACCGAGATGGGATTGTAATCTCTCTGTTTCCCTTCATAAAGTTTCGGTACCACTGAGATGAGCGATCGGTCCCACCGAGATTGCAATGTAAACTCTTTGTTTCCTTTTCGTAACATTTTGGTCCCACCGAAATGAGCGAGCCAGTCCCACCGAGTTTACCTGACCAACTCTCTGGTTACCTTATTACCAAAATCGGTCCCACCGAGTTTGTGTAATTGGTCTCACCGAGATTACTTTATTCCCTAACCCTAACCATATCGGTCCTACCGAGTTGCATGTCGGTCCCACCGAAAATCCTAACGGTCACTAGATTTGCTGAATCGGTCAGACCGAGTTTCTCAATTCAGTCCCACCGAGATTGGCAAGTTGTGTGTAACGGTTAGTTTTTGTGTGGAGGCTATATATACCCCTCCACCTCCTCTTCATTCGTGGAGAGAGCCATCAGAACAAACCTACACTTCCAGCTTACATTTTCTGAGAGAGAACCACCTACTCATGTGTTGAGACCAAGATATTCCATTCCTACCATATGAATCTTGATCTCTAGCCTTCCCCAAGTTGCTTTCCACTCAAACCTTCTTTCCACCAATTCCAAATTATGTGAGAGAGAGTTGAGTGTTGGGGAGACTATCATTTGAAGCACAAGAGCAAGGAGTTCATCATCAACACACCATTTGTTACTTCTTGGAGAGTGGTGTCTCCTAGATTGGCTAGGTGTCACTTGGGAGCCTCTGACAAGATTGTGGAGTTGAACCAAGGAGTTTTTAAGGGCAAGGAGATCGCCTACCTCGTGAAGATCTACCGCTAGTGAGGCAAGTCCTTCGTGGGCGACGGCCATGGTGGGATAGACAAGGTTGCTTCTTCGTGGACCCTTCTTGGGTGGAGCCCTCCGTGGACTCGCCCAGCCATTACCCTTCATGGGTTGAAGTCTCCATCAACCTGGATGTACGATAGCACCACCTATCGGAACCACGACAAAAACATCTGTGTCTCCAATTGTGTTTGAATTCTCCAAACCCTTCCCTTTACATTCTTGCAAGTTGCATGCTTTATTTTCTCCTGCTCATATACTATTTGCATGCTTGCTTGAATTGTGTTAAGATTGCTTGACTTGTGCTAAGTTTGCCAAAATCTGCCAAAGACTAAAATTGGGAAAAGGTTAAGTTTTTATTTGCTCAAGTAGTCTAATCACCCCGCCCCCCTCTAGACATACTTTCGATCCTACATCTATCAGTTGCTAGACAGTAATTTGTTCACCCACCGTAATACTTATGCTATCTTGAGAGAAGCCACTAGTGAAACCTATGGCCCCCGGGTCTATCTTTTATCATATAAGTTTATCATCTACTTTTATTTGCATCTTTTACTTTCCAATCTATATCATAAAAATACCAAAAATATTTATCTTATCATATTATCTCTATCAAATCTCACTTTCGCAAGTGGTCGTGAAGGGATTGAAAACCCCTTTTATTGTGTTGGTTGCGAGGTTCTTGTTTGTTTGTGTAGGTGCATGGGACTTCTGAGGAGCCTCCTACTGGATTGATACCTTGGTTTTCAAAAACTAAGGGAAATACTTACGCTACTTTGCTGCATCACCCTTTCCTCTTCAAGGAAAACCAACGCAATATCAAGACGTAGCATAGATCATCTTGTATTTTTACATCATCACGTCAATACAATCAAAGCAGTATGTAGAGATTTACCTCTTCGAGAGGGCCCGAACCTGGGTAAGCATCACCTCCATTCATACCCTGCAACCATTGTTCCTAGACCTGCTGCTCAGAGCTGTTGAAATATGGGGTGGGCTTTAGGCCCATCTAACAATTTTTGAAAATCTCTAAGGGTCCATGTGGGTTATATGGCACTAGGGATGGTGGGAAGTTTAGTCCCACCTTGCTACAAGGGATTCTCTTCCACATGCTATTGGAGCTAGAGAAGAGAAGAGGCCCTGATGCGCTCCTCCACACTGCCCGCCTCGCCTCGTCACAACGGGTTGCGGGGATGAGTTGAGCCGAGCTCAGATCTATGCGTTTATTTTTGTCGGTCAGGAACGAAGAGTCATTGACAGGTGGACCACGATCTTATATGCCAGGTTGTGGGTTGTTACCGACTCGGACGTGGGCTGAGCCCACGTCTCTCCACGTGGTTGTGCCTATATATGTGTGAGATTTCACCCAACCCCCGCCGTCACTCGAAACTGATCGTATCTCTGCCTCCACGCCCACTGTCATTCCTTTGATGTTGCTGCCTCCGGCGACTCCATCACATTCAATGTGTTCACTATTGATGGGAGATCAGGTCAACAAAACCCCACCTCTCTGAATCCTTTACGGGAGAGGGACGATTAGGTTTTTGGGAAGTGACTAAGCTACTGCTCGCCATCGATCCACTGCTACGTCTTCATCATCACCATGTATCAGACCGACGCTGACCATCTCACCGTCGAGAAGCTCGAGGCCGACAAGAAGACCGATGACGAGACCACTGTTGCCACCGCCGCCGCGGCTTCTGCCTGGCCTATCAGAGAGTATAACCCATTTATCCCGCTCTTGTTTATTGTTGTCTTATCATACTAGCGTTATGCGTAGATGTATCTGTTGTTAGCGTAGTATGTGCTTTCGCCATCCAATACCAGCATGTTGTTAATTCTATCAGTGCCAAGCTAGTGATTTGTTCATGGATTAAATTATTCGGAATATTGCCTATTTACTCAACAAACCTAATCTGTGTAGGCATTTTTTGGCTAGTGGTTTTGCCGCTGCACTGAAACCAGACAAATTTACTGGTACATATTTTAAGTGTTGGCAACCCAAAACCACTTTATGGTCATAGCTATGAACGTGTTTTGGGTCGCCGGTGTCCCGTCCATGTGAACGATTGCTCCTGAACAGGAGAAGGCGTTCAAGGAAGTCACTGTCGTATTTCTCGGATCAGTTCTTAGTGTGATCGGAGATAAGTTGGTTGATGCATATTTACATGTGCAGGTTGCCAAGGACTTGTGGGTGGCATTCGAATCCAAATTCAGGGCCACCGATGCTGGGAGTGATATGTATATCATAGAGTAGTTCCATGATTAGAAGATGATGGAAACCCGTCCTGTATTGGAACATGCTCATGAGATAATATGCAGCGCCAAGGAGCTTGAGCTTCTGAAGTGGGATTTACCGGGAAAATTTGGCGCGGGATGTATAACCGCTAAGCTCCCTAATTCTTGGAAGAACTTTGCTACCACTTTGATGTTGGGAGACGTTTCATGGAAAACAAAAAAGATTCTACGCACACCCAAGATCTATCCATGGAGATGCATAGCAACGAAGGGGGAAAGTGTCTCTACATACCCTCGTAGACCGTAAGCGGAAGTATTTAACAACGTGGTTGATGTAGTTGAACTTCTTTGCGCTCCAACTGATCAAGTACCGAACGTATGACACCTCAACGTTCTGCACACGTTCAGCTCGGTGACGTCCTCCGCCTTCTTGGTCTAGCAAGATGGCGAGGTAGTAGATGAGTTCCGACAGCATGACAGCATGGTGATGGTGATGGTGAAGTGATCTCTGCAGGGCTTCGCCTAAGCACTATGAAAATATGACCGAGGGTGTAAACGGTGGAGGGGGGCGCCGCACACAGCTAGGCAATTGTCTGTCCTATGCTAGGCGCCCCCCTCCCACATATATATAGGTGGGAGGGAGGTAGGAGCATCCAAAAGAGGCGCCCAAGCTTATACCCACACCTGCCCCAAATGGGACAATATTTTTACCATGGCATGTCGGTGTTGTTCCATGATATCATGTCAAGTTTCATGAATTTCATACGAGTTTCCGATTTACTAGAATTTTAAAAGGATGTATCTCAATGTTAGCGGTTGAGCGACAGTGTCAAGGTGTTTGACATTCATTCTCATTTCTTGCATGTGACCTAAGCTTGCAACCAAGGACAAACATTTGATTTTGCAACCCGTTTTTATGGACTGGAGCATGTGCTTTAATTTTGAATTGTGCACCTGAAATGGCTAGAAAACCAATTTAATGTATAAAATTTTCAAACAAACCCTGAATAATTCCAATTTTTTTACGACACAAATATAGTTGCATATTCACTGCAGATAAAAGGTCTAGCAATGCAAACACCGTCCATTGCCGATGTGACCCCATTATGTAATTCAAATCAATATGAAAAATAAAGTAGATCCCACATAGTTTATTATTATCAAACCTGTGAGATGCAGTACAAAATATCCTGGAGCACCGTCGGTGTATAGTATGCCTATGGCTTACGCGAGAAGGTGCGTCGGCTACAGTCCATAGCTGGCGTGTCAAGCACACTAGCTCACTCCCCAAATATCATTTCACTGTTCAATCGTCGCCGGTGAATGATGGGGACGTGGACCCGCGTCGTGAGGGCAACTTCGGCGGCCCACTCCGGCGAGAGCGCGGCCGCAACCGCCATGCGCGTGCTAACAAGGTGCATGAGCACGGCCGCATTCTGCAACCGGGCGGCCAAGGCAGCTCAAACTGTTGTTGTTGCTTCTCAGGTGGCGGCACCAACATCTGCCTCGGGGATAGCAATTGGCGAGAGTGGCACAACAGTTGTCCGTCCCACAGTGGCAGCCTTAGCCCAGATGGAGGCCGCCCACGACCATGTCGAGGCCGCCCACGCCCAGCTCGTGGCGGACACCGCACAAATCGAACAAAGTTTCTCCGACAACAGTCAGCAACCCATGGCCGAAGAGTTGGCAATCGCCGAGAGCGTTCGAGCAGCCATCCGTTCCTCCGCCGCATACCTTGCGATGACGGAGCCCGTCCAATCCTAGATCGCGGCCGCCCACGCCCAGCTCGTGGCGGCCTTTTCCAAAGAGATGGCGGACGCGGATGGCGAGATGCTTGTCAGGTGTGGTGCTATGGATTTCATGGAGCCCCTTCCCTAGGAGACCGTCGGGCGCGAGATGGACATGGAGGAGGCGGCGGAGATTGATGAGCACCAACCGTAGTAGTACTCTTTGTTTTGTTTATTTAAGAGCGTCAGTCTTTAATTTGTTAGAGTAATGTTTAGGCCAGCTAGCTCTGTTTAATTGCTGAACTTTCTCGATTAAGAAGTGCGGTTGTGCTGTAGTCTCCTTTGTGTGCCCAAATTATGCAATGACGTCGATGACCACTGTAACCAGGGAAATTGGAACCAACATTTTTGACATTCAAACTCATCACACACGGGTTAAGCTATCTGAATTATTTGTGATGTTCACATCTCGTACACAGTTCTGAATAAGGGACCGTGTCTGATGACACTTCGCGCGCCATTTTTCGCTGAACTGATTCAAAATTTTCCGCTTCCGCGGAAATATCTACCTCCCCGCCCCCTCCACCTTACCAAAAGCCACATTTCCCCTGTTTCCGTCTTCCTTTCCAAGTTGAAACCTTCACTCCTTGCTTGCAGCGCCGCCCCCTCACTGGTGACCCTTCTTCACGCTGCTCGGCCTCATCTATCCAGGCAGGTAATCCACACTAGACACCCATCCTCCTCCTCCTTCCACATCCCACATGTCCCGACTGCCGGCGCGACACCTTCCACCCAAATCACCGACCCCTCCACCAAATAAGTGCCACCCTAAGCCATGGTGCACGCAGTATAGCCAGGAGCTCAAGGAGCATTTGGCAGTGCAAAAGAAAATCACGGTCGCACGAGCGGATGAGGTTGCGATGGCTACCATTTGTGCCGACCCCTAGATCTTGGAGGATCACCTTGCCATTTGCTAGCTACGCTGGTTATGCATGCTCGGTTTACCCGTTGCGTGTGCTGCTCCTGCCTTTCCTTAACAAATTCTCATGAATTATGCTATCTAATTTTACCATGCAATCTATTGCTCCTGTGTATATGTTCTATATGTCGTGCAGTGTGGTGCTCACTTATTTACTGTTTGGTTAATTCGTTGTCGTCTTCAGTTAACTGTTTGGTTCATTTCTGCAAATGTGATGTTCAATTCTTGAGGCTGCAATTTTGTATTGTCTTCCATGTGAGAAATAATTAAATCGAATTTATCTTTACAAAATACATGAGAAATGAATACAATTTTTATATTTCCAAGTTGTCAAGCATGCTTGGTTTGGTTATACATTGTGCAATGTGGTGCTCAGTTAACATTCGGTTCATTTGTGTTGTGGTGTTTAGTTAACTTTTTGGTTCAATTCTGCAATGCGATGTTCAATAGTTCTGGGTGCATTCTGTTACTATATACCATGTGAGAAATAAATCGAATTTGGTTGTACTAAATACATGAGAAACAAATACAATTGTTATATTTCCAAGTTGTTAAGCATGCTTGGTTTGGTTAAATGTCTGATCTTCTATTAGGAGTATGTTACATTGTTCAATGTGGTGCTTAGTTAATGTTTGGTTCATTTGTTGTGGTGTTTAGTTAACTGCTTGGTTCAATTCTGCAATGCGATGTCCAATTGTCGTGGGTAGAATTTTGTATTGTTGTGCATGTGAGGAATAAATCAAATTTGACTACACTTAATACATGAGAAACATATACAAGTGCTATATTTCCTAATTCTTAATCATGCTTGGTTTGGATAAATGGGTTTTCCATGTGGCTTGAATTAATCTGATGAATCTGCAATGTGCTTATTTTTCATCAACATATTTTACTGATAGCACGCGAACCCTTACTTAACCTGATGACTAACTACCTTATATGTGTTGTATGGAAATAATGAGAAGCATCGAGGTTTACAATCGAGGTTAGCACGTGCATGGTCTGTTGTCTAATAGCACATTATTCTGCAATTGCAGGAACCATTCTAATATTTAGTTTTTAACAATTTGGTCTTGCATATGTAGGTCCTGCTGTCAGAGGTTTTGACCCACTGTTCAACCCTTTTTGCATATGGGGAATGAGTTGTCCATGAATATCAATCAAGTCAAGAAACTCAGAAAGATTGTTATGATAAAGAAATTAGCGACAAAAAACAACAAGATCTTTGTCTGCACAATGATGAAGACATCAGTTCACTACAAGATGGTACTAACTATTATACCTTGACTTTTTTATTCCTTTGCCCCATTTCCAATATAGAGAAGATATTTATGCACATCCTTGTTTTCAGGCCTTTCCAAAGCAGTTCACTGATGATTACCTCTCAAACCACCTCTATGGTCGTGAGGCGAGGAAGGTTTTCATACAACACCCACGGTTCAATATTGAAGTGTTCCTGAAGAGGACGAAGGATGGACGGTAAATCATCCACAGGCACTGGCCTAAAGTTGCAAAGACCTTCAACATGAATGAAGGCTCAATATTCGCCTTCCGCTTCAGCAGTTTTCCCGATGAGATGCATCTGTCTATGTATCGTCTATGATTCTAATTTCAAAAGGTTCTAGATGTTGCTGTTGGCAAACATAGCATGCAATTTCAAAAAAATCCTACGCTCACGCAAGATCTATCTAGGAGATGCATAGAAACGAGAGGGGGAGAGTGTGTCCACGTACCCTCGTAGACCAAAAGCGGAAGTGTTAACTTAACGTGGTTGATGTAGTCAAATGTCTTCTCGAATCAACCGATCAAGTACCGAACGTACGACAACTCCGAGTTCTGCACACGTTCAGCTCGATGACGTCCCTCGATCTCTTGATCCAATAGAGTGTCGATGGAGTCGATGAGTTCTATCAGCACGACGGTGTGATGACGGTGTTGGTGATATGATCTGTGCAGGGCTTCGCCTAAACACTACGATGATACTATCGGAGGAGTAAACGGTGGAGGGGGCACCAGACATCGCTAAGACAATGTTTTCCTTTGGGGTGCCCCTTGCCCCTGTATATAAAGGAGGAGGGGAGGAGGCGGCCGGCCTAGAGGGGCGCGCCATGGAGGGAGTCCTACTAGGACTCCTAGTCCTAGTAGGATTCCCCTTTCCTTTTTCGGAGTGGCAAAGGGGGGAAGGGAGAGGGAGTAGGAGAGGGAAAGGGGGCGCCGCTTGTCGTGGTTCTAAGGCCGACAGTAGAAAGGGGTTAGGTATGGAGAGGCAAGATCTTAGCTATGGCGAAGATGTACACACGAGATTTACGAGTTCAGACCCTTCTCGGAGGAAGTAATAGCCCTACGTCTCGGTGCCCAGAGGCGGTCGATTGGATTATGTGTGTGTTGAATTACAGAGGGTGCGAACCCTTGTGCCAGAGGAGGGGGTGGCTTATATAGAGTGCGCCAGGACCCCAATCCGCCTCCATTACAAGGGAAATAATGTACATAAAGTAAGGGACGTTACTGGTAACGCCAGCATTAATTACTCTTAATGCTCATAAAGACTAAGGAGTGAATATCTAGTCGTTGCGTGCTCTTCCGACTCCCGGTCTTCGATATGGTCGAGTGGCCTTCTATATGGTCGAGGGACGGTAGGTAGTGACCGTCGAGTGATGTGATCGTTGAGTGTATTGCACTCGACGTACTTGACTGGAGCTCTTCTGTTGACTCTTGATCTTTTTGTCTTCTAGGGTAGTGACCTTGGGTAGGACGTATAGGTCGAGCCTATGACCCTACCCCAGGTTTGTAACCTCGTCAGTAGCCCCCGAATGGATTAAGGTGTGAGGGGAAGGTAGGACAAAGTTGGACCTATCCTGAGCTTTGTGCCTCCGCGAGTGCTTCCTGCTAGACAGAACGCCAGCGTTGGTACTTCAGCGTCGACTCGGTTGCCTTGATCCATTCAGAGAGTTGTCGATTGAACTGGTGACCTCATGCGTCGAGTGTTGCGTTGGAGCGCGAGATGTCGGGCGTGATTGTCCGCGGGGAATCCCGGATTCCGCGGGATATGAAATTTCGGGGGAGCGCGCGAGCTGGAGGGCACCGGAAAAGGGGGGCCCGGATAAGCAGTGATGCCTCGATCATCGTGCCGCCTTTTTTGCCACGTTACCTGTGGCGCAACTGTAGCAGGATTTGATGGGATTGCTCGGCCCATGCGTCAGTCACTCGGAAGTGGCCCTTTATAAGGCGTCAGGGCCGGGGCGCTTGCACTGTGCACACCTGCCTCTTCTTCTTTCTTCTCCGTTTCTCCGCCGCGTCAAGCGCCTCCGCCTCCGATACCGCCACTTTCTTGCCATGGTGAAGGACAAGACGACAGCACTAGAGCGTGCCAAGAAGGCGATAGGGGCGGCTAAGGGCAAGAAACTGAGCCGCGGAGCGTCGTCGCGCTCGGGGTTGCCGCCGGGTTGGATCCAAGGCGATTGGATCCGGTCTTCGGTCCGGCAAGAGGATCTGGCCGACCTGGAGGAGTCCGGGCTGATTGCCAAGGGGGCGGCGAGGCTGCCGAAGGGGGAGACGGAGCCACATCCTCTACCGGGTGAGTGTGTCTTGCTTTCCACTCATGTCGACCGAGGTTTCTCACTTCCTCCGCACCCTTTCTTTCGTGGGTTCCTGAACTTCTTTGGGGCACAGCTCCACCACTTTTCCCCCAGAACTATCACGTACCTAGCCGCATTTGTGTCAATGTGCGAGAACTTCTTAGGGTGCCGACTGCACTGGGGTCTCTTCAGACACATTTTCACCTTTCGTTCCCAGTCGGTAAAAAAGGCGAAGTCGAGTGACTCGAAAACCCACGTTATCCAGATGTGCGGGGGCCTAGGTATCCAAAAGAGAAATAGGAGTGCTTTCCCAGCTGTGACCCTTCCTGAATCCGTTAGGGGTTGGAAATCGTCCTGGTTCTACTGCCAGGACGTTGCGGCTCCAGGTCAGTCGACCGGTCTTCCTCCTTTTTCATTCGACCGTGTCCAGACCCCTACTCCACTGAAAGTTACTGCTGCGGAGACCATGGAGACGAGGATGTTAGTAGACCGAGTGGTCCAGCTCATCAATGATGGTGTCACTGGTTTGGACTTGCTGGAGGTGTTCCTTAGTCGGCGTATCCAGCCTCTTCAGGCCCGTGATCACCCGATGTGGTTGTATTCTGGACCGGACGACACCGCTCGGGTCCATCCATAAGAAGTGCCACTCGACACCGTGGCCTTGTGGTTGAAGGGTCTCACGGGTAATCAAGACAACCCTAGGGGATCCAGGCGAGTTGTCCCTTTCGGAAGCAACAACCTACCCGACAAGGTACATTCTCTGTTCTGACTGTTTTCTGCTTACATTCCGACTGTACTTGATGTTGGCTAACTCTTGTTTTGATCAATTTGCTTCGCAGGTATTCACTGAGATGCACTCAATGCCCAACGATGAATAGGCCTTGGTGCAGGACCAGGAGGGGGAGGGCAGTGCAGAGGAGAGTGGAGAGTGGGAATCCCCGGAAGGAGAGGAGGAGGAGGAGAGCGAGGAGTCAGATGAGAAGGAAGAGGTCGACTCTCCGCCGCGCTCCGAGCGTCGATCCAAACAGCAACACGATCCATCTGGCGGTCGTGTGAAGAGTGTGGCTCCGAGTGCCACTACCCAGAAGCGCACTCGAACGTCGACTCCTGAGCCGGCGGAGAAGGTGGCCAAGCAGACTAAGGTCGCTCCTCCCAAGGCTCGGAAGACACTGCCACGAATCAAGATGGATGTCCCCGTTGTCTCAGGGTGGGTATCTTGTTTGTGTTTCCGTAAGTCGACTAAAGATTTTCTTGATCTGACCGACCAATTCTTGTGTCCTTCCAGCCCCACCTCTGCTGCCACTGACATGGACGTTGACAAGGCGCCAGGAGACGAAGAAGCCACCTCGCGAGTTGGTAAGTTCATCCAACCCAGTTCTGTTTAACCGAGTGGGTGGTCGATTGACTGAAAATTTGATACTTATCTTCTTATGTAGCTCTGCAAGACGTTGTTGTGCTTCCTGACAACGAGGAAGAAGAAGTGCCTCCACAGGAGAGGAAGAAGAAGAGTGGAGGTTCGAGCAGGGGAGACTTGAAGTCCAAATCCCTCAGTCGACACCGGCACCTGAGGCGGTAGTTCGGACTAACGTCACATTTGCTGACCCGTTGACGACTGATCGTCCGTCGGGGTCGACTGCATAGATGCCTGCTGCACCGGTGCAACTCCACTCATCCAACACGGCAACTACTTCGACCCCGCTGGAGCCATCCCTTTTTGCTACATATCAAACTCTGGATGACTCGCCGAGTGCCGCTAGGGAAGCTCTTCGCCGGGCGAATCTTGTCATGGAATAGATGAAAGTGATGCATGAAGCCAGTCGGATAGCCTACAATGCCAGCACTACCCTTCAGACCAATGTCCAGGTCAGTAAAATTCCGACCGAGCTTTTCATCGTTGCTTTATTCCTGATCACCCACTGGGTGCTCCTTTGTTTAGAACTCAGGAGATCTTCAATTTTGCACTTTCCGAATTAGTGGGGGCACGTCGAGTGCACCCACTGGGTGTAGTCCCCGAGACCACGGTCGGCTGCTGGCAGTCGACTAAGGTCTAATGATATATCTCTTTGTCTTTTTTTTGAACTCATGCCGAGTATTGATCTGATCCAGTGGGGGCACGCTAAGTGCACCCACTGGGTGTAGTCCCCGAGACTACTGTTGAATATTTGATTCGGCAGTAGTCTTAGAGTAAATCTTTTCCTTCATTATCTCTTATTTCTATCGACTGAAATGTTTGTCTTTCTGGCTGCAGAGGTCTTGTGATCTTGGAGCTCGGCTCACCGAGTTGAAGAAGAAGCATATCAGCGTTGAACTTGACCTCGAACTGGCGAAGAAGAATCTAAAGACTGCCCAACAAGAAACGACCATCATGGGAGGTAACCATTCGACTGTTTCGTCTGCTTGGTGGACTTTCCGCTGCTTTTCTTTCAGTCTCTTTGAACCGAGTGATTCCAATCACCAACTTCAGTCTCGTCTGAAGCGTGTTGTTTCTTTAGAGAGGATGAAGGAAGCTTTGGAGCAGAAGGATCTGGATCTGGCAGCTGCTTAGAAGGAAGCACGCGAGAAGACGAAGCTTGCGGACCAGAAGCTGGCTTTAGTCGGCAAGTTCGAGGACGAGAACGCGAAATTGCAGACGGTCGTCTCAGACGCCAATCGCAAAGTCGAACAGCTGAGGAAGGACAAGGAGAACCTGACCGCTGAAGTTGATGGTCTCAAGGCCAAGACGGGCAAGCTAGAGTCTCATTTGGAGCAACTTGCGGTGAAGCTCGTCTTGAAGCTTGAAGGTAAGACTGTTTAGTTAGATAACTGTCGTCGACTGAGATTTATAATACTGTCGACTCATTGTTTGTTGTGATGGAACAGAACTCTGCCAGGACTTTGAAGCTGAAACTGGATGGGTCGAGACAGGTCTCGACCCCATCAACTGTCCCATGAAAGATGAAGTCGTGATGAACTTGCTTCGACTGGAATCACGCTTGGACGGTGCAGTCGACTATTTGGCTCGGCTGAAGGCGGCGATGGCTCGAGTGGACGCCAAACTCTGGCCTTAGGCGGAAATGTCTCAAGACCTCGAGTCCTTGATGACTCGGCTAAATCAGATTCCAGGTCGAGTGCAAGAGTGGAAGAAATCTTCTGCCCGTTGTGGTGCTGATGTCGCCTTGTCTTTCGTCCGAGTGCACTGCAAGGAGGCTAAGGAAGACAAGCTGGCAGCTCTCAAAGTGGAAAACACTAAGAAGCACTCCTTCCAGGACTTGATGGACACTTTCCTCGAGGCAGCCACTTGCATCGCCGATAGCATCGATCTCGACAGCTTCTACGACCTGGCCAGTCCTTCTCCCGCCAAGTGATTAAAAACATTATGCCACCGCTTTTATTTGCCTCGGAATGCCGAGTGGATTTGTAACCGTTAAAACTCCGTCGGGCCTGATGCCCGAGCACTTTATTCTGCGGTTAAGAAACTTCGGATTTATCATCTCATATATTGTGTCTGTCTTCGAACGAAATTCATTTTTCTCTCGAATTGTTGTCTGTTTGCTTGATGTAGCTTCTGGAAAAGGAGGGTCACTCAATCGGTGATTGAGTGACCCTTGAGTAGCATTGATCAGCTCATCAGCAAGGCACCCAGCAATGGTCTTGACGTTCCAGTCGACCGATCGGGTGATCCTTGAGTAGCATTGATCAGCTCATCAGCAAGGCACTCAGCAATGGTCTTGACGTTCCAGTCGACCGATTGGGTAATCCTTGAGTAGTATTGATCAGCTCATCAGCAAGGCACTCAGCAATGGTCTTGACGTTCCAGCCGACCGATCAGGTAATCCTTGAGTAGCATTGATCAGCTCATCAGCAAGGCACTCAGCAATGGTCTTGACGTTCCAGTCGACCGATCGGGTGATCCTTGAGTAGCATTGATCAGCTCATCAGCAAGGCACTCCGCAATGGCCTTGACGTTTCTGACAACCATCCGGTAAGGTTTTCCAAACATAGGCGAGCACGGGACTGCAACTAAGCCCCCGAGTGGGAGGATCGCTCTCCACTCGGTAGGATATTTCCAAACTTAGGCAAGTATGAGACTACAGCTAAGCCTCCGAGTGGGAGGTTTGCTCACCACTCGGTAGGATTTTTCAAACTTAGGCGGGTACGAGACTGCAGCTAAGCCCCCGAGCGGGAGGATTGCTCTCCACTCGGTAGGATTTTTTCAAACTTAGGCGAGTACGAGACTGCAGCTAAGCCCCCGAGCGGGAGGTTTGCTCACCACTCAGTAGGATTTTCCAAACTTAGGCGAGTACGGGACTGCAGCTAAGCCCCCGAGTGGGAGGTTTGCTCACCACTCGGTAGGATTTTTCAAACTTAGGCGAGTACGGGACTGCAGCTAAGCCCCCGAGTGGGAGGTTTTCTCACCACTCGATAGGATTTTTATCACTTAGGCGAGCACTGGGCTGCAGCTAAGCCCCCGAGTGCGAGGCGGGCTCACCACTCGGTAGGATTTTTATCACTTAGGCGAGCACTGGGCCGCAGCTAAGCCCCCGAGTGCGAGGCGGGCTCACCACTCGGTAGGATCTTACAAACTTAGGCGAGCACTGGGCTGCAGCTAAGCCTCCGAGTGGGAGGCGGGCTTACCAGTCGGTAGTATTTTACAAACTTAGGTGAGCACTGGGCTGCAGCTAAGCCTCCGAGTGGGAGGCGGGCTCACCACTCAGTAGGATTTTTATCACTTAGGCGAGCACTGGGCTACAGCTAATCCCCCGAGTGGGAGGCGGGCTCACCACTCGGTAGGATTTTTATCACTTAGGCGAGCACTGGGCTGCAGCTAAGCCCCCCAGTGGGAGGCGGGCTCACCACTCGGTAGGATTTTACAAACTTAGGGAGCACTGGGCTGCAGCTAAGCCTCCGAGTGGGAGGCAGACTCACCACTCGGTAGGATTTTACAAACTTAGGCGAGCACTGGGCTGCAGCTAAGCCCCCGAGTGGGAGGCGGACTCACCACTCTGTAGGATTTTTATAACTTCATCTTAGGCGAAACAGATTCGCAGCTAAGACAACACATACAAAAGAAATAAACAACAATCATTCGGAAGACTGTAAAATGATGTCTATTGATAATCAAACTAAGAGGTACTTCTTATTACATCTCATCAGTCTAAATTCTTAAGAGTAAAAAGAGCGGAGCAGTTCCGCATTCCAGGCGTGTGGTTCATCTTTGTTGTGCTCGACGTTGAAGAGATGGTATGCTCCGTTGTGGAGCACCTTGGTGACGACGAAAGGGCCTTCCCAAGCGGGGGCGAGCTTGTGTGGCTTCTGTTGATCCACTCGGAGGACCAAGTCTCCTTCCTGGAATGTCCAACCCCTTACGTTCCTGGCATGGAATCAACGCAGGTCTTGCTGATAAATGGTCGATCGGATCAAGGCCATCTCTCTTTCTTCCTCCAGGAGGTCGACTGCATCTTGCCGAGCTTGCTCTGCTTCCTCTTCTAAGAAGAGTTCGACTTGGGGAGCATTGTGGAGCAAATCGCTCGGCAAAATGTCTTCGGCTTCGTAGACTAAGAAGAATGGTGTCCGTCCAGTCGACCGATTGGGAGTTGTCCTCAGACCCCAAAGCACTGATGGGAGCTCATTGACCCAAGCTCCTGCCGCGTGCTTGAGGTCACGCATTAACCAAGTATTCATTCCTTTGAGAATCAATCCATTCGCTCGCTCAGCCTATCCATTCGACTGAGGGTGGGCGACTGAAGCGTAATCGACCCTCGTGCCTTGGGAAGCGCAAAAGGCTCTGAACTCATTGGAGTCGAAGTTCGACCCGTTATCAGTGATGATGCTATGCGGTACGCCATATCTGAATATCAACTCTCTAATGAAGCTCACAGCAGTACTTGCCTCAAGGTTTTTGATGGGCTTGGCTTCGATCCACTTGGTAAACTTGTCGACTGCTACCGGCACATGGGTAAATCCGCTCCTGCCGGTCCTCAAAGGTCCAATCATGTCCAATCCCCAAACAGCAAAAGGCCAGACGAGTGGAATAGTCTTCAGAGCTGATGCGGGTTTGTGGGACATAGTGGAGTAAAACTGACAACCTTCACACTTGTCCACTATTTCTTTTGCCATCTCGTTGGCGTGCGGCCAATAAAATCCGGCTCGGTATGCTTTGGACATGATGGTCCGAGAGGACGCATGGTGACCACAGGTCCCCGAGTGAATATCATTGAGGATCATTCGGCCTTCTTCTGGCGTGATGCACTTCTGGCAAACTCCGGTTACACTCTCTCTGAACAACTGTCCTTTTATCATAGTAAAGGCTTTAGACCGTCGGACGATCTGTCGAGCCTCTTCTTCATCCTCTGGGAGTTCCTTCCTAAGAATGTAAGTGATGTATGGCACTGTCCAGTCGGGAGTGATGACCAAAACCTCCATGACTAAGTCGACCACGGCTAGAATTTCAACTTCAGTCGGATCTGAGGCACTCTTGGGCTGCGATGACTCTTCGGTGAAAGGATCTTCCTGAACTGAAGGTGAATGAATATGTTCCAGAAACACGTTTCGGGGAATGGCCTCTCTCTTCGAACCTATCTTGGCCAACTTGTCTGCAGCTTGATTTTTCAGTCGGGGTATATGGTGGAGCTCCAAACCCTCAAACCTCTTCTCCAGCTTTCTCACTGCATTGCAATAACCAGTCATGGCTGGGCTCCTGACATCCCATTCCTTCATCACTTGGTTAACCACCAAATCTGAGTCGTCGTAGACCATAAGGCGATGGACACCGAGTGAAATGGCCATACGCAATCCGTATAGAAGTGCTTCATATTCGGCTTCATTATTGGAGGAATCAAAATGAATCTGGAGAACATAACTGAGCCTGTCTCCACGGGGGGATACCAAAACTACTCCAGCACCTGAACCATTTAGCATCTTGGAGCCATCAAAGAACATAGTCCAATGCTCCGAGTGAACTTGAGTCGGCAATTGCTGCTCAAACCACTCGGCAAGGAAATCTGCAATTGCTTGGGACTTGATGGACTTCCTTGCCTCGAACTTGATGAAAGGTCGTGGATGTTTCCTAGAGGGGGGGGTGAATAGGCGCTCTAAAATAATTACGGTTTAGGCTTGAACAAATGCGGAATAAACCTAGCGGTTAATTTGTCAAGAACAAAACCTAAAACAACCAGGCTCAGCTATGTGCACCAACAACTTATGCTAAGCAAGATAAGTAACTATGTGATAGCAAGATATATGACAAAGAACAGTATGGCTATCACAAAGTAAAGTGCATAAGTAAAGGGCTCGGGTAAGAGATAACTGAGGAACGTGGAGACGATGATGTATCCCAAAGTTCACACCCTTGCGGATGCTAATCTCCGTTTGGAGCGGTGTGGAGGCACAATGCTCCCCAAGAAGCCACTAGGGCCACCGTAATCTCCTCACGCCCTCGCACAATGCAAGATGTCATGATTCCACTAAGGGACCCTTGAGGGCGGTCACTGAACCCGTACAAATGGCGACCCTTGGGGGCGGTCACCGAACCCGTACACTTTGGCAACCCTTGGGGGCGGTCACCGGTACCCGTCAAATTGCTCGGGGCGATCTCCACAACCTAATTGGATACCCCGATGCTTGCCCGGAGCTTTACACCACAATGATTGAGCTCCAAGAACCACCAACCGTCTAGGGCGCTAAAGCACCCAAGAGGAACAAGCCCAAGGGCACCAAGCACCCAAGAGTAATAAGCTTCTCAACTTGAAACTTCCACGTATCCCTGTGGAGAACTCAAACCAATGCACCAAATGCAATGGCAAGGGCACACAGAGTGCCCAAGTCCTTCTCTCCCAAATCCCACCGAAGGAACTAATGCTAGGGAGGAAAATGAGAGGAAGAACAAGAAGGAGAACACCAAGAACTCCAAGATCTAGATCCAAGGGGTTCCCCTCACATAGAGGAGAAAGTGATTGGTGGAAACATGGATCTGGATCTCCTCTCTCTTTTCCCTCAAAAACTAGCAAGAATCCATGGAGAGATTGAGAGATAGCAAGCTCGAAGAAGGTCAACAATGGGGGAAGAACACGAACTCAAAGGATAAGGTTCAATGGGGAATAATACCCCCTTTTATAGGTGGGGAAAAAACCAACCGTTATGCTCACAGCCCACACAGAGCGGTACTACCGCTCCAAGTAGCGGTACTACCGCTAGGGCGGTAGTACCCCTTTGAAAAACAACAGCGAGGAGGCAAAAGACCAGTAGAACCGCCGGAGCGGTATTACCGCTCGTCCTCAGGGTACTACCGGTTGACCTCACGGTACTACCGCAAATGGTAGCGGTACTACTGCTTGCGAGCGGTACTAAAAAAATACTTCTGTGCCTACTTCCGCTGAGCAAAACACGAGATTTTGGTCCGGAGCGGTACTACTGCTTAGGAGCCCTGGTAGTACTGCTCTTGAGCGGTACTACCGCTCAGGAGCCGCGGTAGTACCGCTCTAGAGTGGTAGTAAAAAATTACATCCGCTCTAGTCGCGGTCGTACCACAGCAGCCTTCACCAAAACAGTCACAACTTTTGCAAACGGACTCTGAATTCAATGAAACCAAGTTTGTTGGAAAGCTAACGACATGGGCTAACACAATCTTGATAGAAATATTAAGAATAAGCAAATGAGAAAAGTCCCATAAGAAAAAGGTGAGAACCCTTCCTCGGATAAGACCGGTAAAACCTCCAACACCGAAAACATCATAGAAGACGCATGCGAACTCCATTTTCGATGAACTCAAGCTTGTCATCAAGATGACCATAAGCTCTAAGACTCACAAAGATAACCAAACAAGAACCAAGAAACATGATGCAAGGATGTAATGGTTTGAGCTCTCTACTAACGATACGATCAAGCTACCAACTTGAGAGCCCCCCTTGATAGTACGGCAAACGATCCTATAACTCGGTCTTCCAACTACCACCACAAGACCGGTAAAATAGAAAACCTATCAAGGGCAAACCTTTGCCTTGCACATGGTCCACTTGAGCTAGATGAAGACGATCTTGACTCCCTCAAGTTGTACCACCTTTCTTGATTGCGTTGGCTCGATGAAGACTAGATGATTGCTCCCCCATAGTCCACTATGGGTGAGGCACTCTTAGGCACATCTTCACAAGTACATTGACACCACAATGGATGGCAAGATTCAAGCACTTGATCTCTTCGTGATGCTCCACTTGAACTTGCACACGACAATCTTGATGACGATCACCACTTGATGTCATCCTTTCCATGGGTTGTATGATATCTGCCTCTTGACGCAAGCCCATGGACACGTACCTAACCCCACATAGAACTCTCACATAGACCATGGGTTAGTACACAAAGTGCAATGGACAATGCTTACCATACCATGGGATCACTTGATCCCTCTCGGTACATCTTCTACGCTTTGTGAGTTGATCAACTTGATTCACTCTTGACTTAGTCTTGATCAACCTTGAATCTTTCCAACTCTCTTCATTTGGATGATGTCTTGAAGGTAAACATGAATGATCACACAATCTTCTTCTTCAAGACATGCTTGCAATAAGCTCAACACTCACATGACCAATCTTTGGATAATTCCTTAATAGCACATTGGTCAACTCATAAACTCCTTGAAACCAACACATGGACTTCAAGAAAAACCTATGGACAAATCCTTCAAATATAACTCAAGACAACCATTAGTCCATAGAGATTGTCATCAATTACCAAAACCAAACATGGGGGCACCGCATGTTCTTACAATCTCCCCCATTTTGGTAATTGATGACAATCACTTTCAAGAGAGTTTATACAAGGAATTATGCATCACCATGCAATGCAACAACCAATGATGCATGAGAATGAGATGCAAAAGCTTAGGAACCAAAACCAAAGCAAGGAGAAGACTCAGACGACTTCTCCACAAAACTCTCTGAAACTTCTCCCCCATTGGCATCGATTGCCAAAATGGGCGAAAAGCTTAGAAGGCCAATATAAATTGTGGTCCTCCAGAAATTGTGTATTTCTCAACAAGAGAGTGGAATGCAATACACATATCCAACTGTCAGTACTTGGAGGAAGACAAACTATATTGAGGCCCAAAGATTGCAACAGAAAGATATGCCACAAAGACATAACAAAGAGAGACACAAGCAATCAAAAGATACCAATTGAAGCAACTAGACCAATAATCCTACGAGCCACAAGAAAAGATAAGAAAAGCGCAAAGGAGTGTTCTAAAGAAACTAGAGAAGCTCCCCATGATTTGTGCACACATAAGAATATTTGTATTTGAATACAAAGTGCACAAAATAGGATCATAGCTCCCCCAAAATCAATAGAAACTCACATCCAGTGCAAGTGAGCAAATAGGAAACAAAGCCTAGCGCTTGCAACAAGCACATGGTTGAGCAACATGTAAGAGAGGCAACTTAAGAAAAGGCTCAACCAAAAATGATGTGTGTGAGTCATGGCGAAGCACTTGAGAAGACTAAAATTAGGATGAGCATTAAGCATCAACATAGTCTTGAAAGAATGAGGCGCACGGTGCAAGGCCTATCATTCCCACACACAACTGGCAAATGGGTTCACAAGCTTACTAATAAGCAAATAGAGAACCTATGCTTGTGACAACCCGTGGTGAAGATAGACGAAGAGAGGCTCATCAAGACGAGGGATACCAAGCCTCGTAAAGATAAGCAAGAGGAAAATAATCTTCACCACACAAGAGTGCATCAAGATGCAACGATAGAGGACACGCACTCAAGGCAAAAGCTTTCACGGAGCCACCAAAGAAATAACATAAGAAAGACAAGGTGGACATGAAAGAAAGGATATCATCTAGATATGCAACTTCTCTCAAGTGTATAAGATTCTAGGTAGACGAAATCATGAAGATATATCTACAAAGAAGGATGTACACCCGGAATAGTTACAACACGAAGGAACAAGATATCCAAAAGGAAGTCATAGATATACCAATAAGATATTTGCTTGGAAGCATAGCACATGGCTAGATATGGTCTTATTGGATATAGATGAATTCCTACCACACAACCATCAAAGACATCACAACTAGCAACATGAGATCATCGTTGAGATGCTTTGAGAAAGGAAACAAGTATCACAAGAACTAGTGAAACACATGCCATGATACAACCTACACAAGGTTGATGCAATAAATGTGTGCATGAAGTAGATAAAGATACTTGTTACCGAGATATCATTGGAAGGATGTAGTAGATACCCATTGAAGGTAGATAGTAGTTCATTGATCATCCTAGCTTGACTCCAAAATGCACATGGTGACAACACCTTCCTTGTGAGTGAGCCGAGCATCCAATGAATCTCCAAATGTTCCTAGAAGAACAACACACACTAAACGGTACCCAAACTCATCGGGACCAAATAGTTAGAAACACCAATACATAGGACAAACTCCACATAAATATGTGCATATAGATTTGAAAAAGAATTTCATGCACATCTCATACAAATTGAGACTAGGTGGAGTTTCCCCTATATATTGAGTCAAAGAAAGAAAGCATGCCATAAAACATACATGAAGTAAATATGCATGCTCAAGACTTTCAAGAACTAAAACCAAAACAAAACGAAATGCCAAGAGAAAAGGATACCAAATAGATAAATCATCACTTGGAAGATATCATTAAAGATACAACAAGGAGTGAGATATCCATTGATACACACTAAAATAAAAGATGTCAAACTCCCAAAGAGAGGATGGTTCCAAACAAACCAAGCTCTCAACAAAGTTTCATGATGGCACAAAGTACCAAAAAGAAATGGCTTGCCTTCCACCTACACACTTGATAAGGATCACAAGAAGAGTGTTCTAGAGAAAATAGGATAGCTCCCCCACGAGTTGTGCATTATATAGGGAATTTGTATTTGAATACAAAATGCACAAGGTGGGATCACCACTTTCACTATATCTAGAAAACCCTAGACAAGAACAAGAAATAAACAAGATCCACAAGTGGTATGGAAGACAATGGGAGTTGACACAAACCTTGGCAAGCGAAAAGGCAAATAAAAACAAAAGCCAATGTAAAGATGATCAATAAATTCTACCACACAAAAGTGACTACCAATTGTCAAAAGACAAGAAGTATTTGGAAATAATTCCCGGTGGTAGATAACAAGGATATCCGACATCATCTTCACACCAAACACAAGCAAATTGCAACTTGTAGAGCTAACATGCCACCTAGGAACAAGATAATCTACAATATCAATTCTAGGTGACAATATCTCAAATGTACACATTTTCTAGGCTTGTAATATGCACTTAGCATATTACTCCCCCATAATGTGATACCAATAAGAACTTAACAAGAGGCAATAAGAGGACCCAACAAGAGATAATCAATGGAATTTTTAGAATTTGAATTTCTCATGAGAGATATACCACCTAGCGACTAGATAATCTTGTAATATCAATACTAGATGGTATTCCTCATGTACACACATTTATAGGATTGTGAGGTGCACAAAGCACATCACTCCCCCAAAATGGGATGTTCCATTAATCTCTCACACGAGCCAACTAGGATACAAACAAGAAGCAAAAAGGCTCAAAGCACGACACACACGTACATGATGTGCAAACCATCACACACAGTTGGAAGCACAACATATACAAACACATGCAAGGAACAAAACCAAAACATGCAAGGGGGCAAGTAACTTTCAATGTAAACAATTTAAGTACAAGTTACCGCAAGGAGGCACATTGGATATAAGATAGAAACTTGATAATCCAATTGACTTGGCTTGAGACAATAAGAATGATGAAGTCCCCTTAATTCTTCATAATGTAGCCAAGTCTCCAATGCCCTCCATCAACACCTATTGATCAAGTTTGAGTTTGGTGGTCCCCAACCAAGTTGGGTCCTAAGAGGTTAGTCACAATAGGCTTGGCTACCCAAATGGTTCTTTTCTTGACACCACTTTGAGTACCAACAAACTTGGCAAACACATTGCCAACCTTATCCATCCCAAGAGAATAGATATCATCAATAATAATTGGGTTGGATAAGTTACCAGTAGTGCATGAAGAAGCGACGTGACCTTTCTCACGACATAAGTAGCAACGTCTACTCTTCAGTTTCTTCTCACTTGATTTCTCAACAAGAGAAGCATTAACTTGAGTCTTCTTGGGAAGTGGCCTTTCTTCAACTTGAGGTTGAGCATGAGATTGAACTTGTGGCCTCTTCCCTTGTTGCTTGTCACTAATGGACTTCTTCTTCAATGGTCAAGATCTAACATGATGCCCTTCAATTTTGCACTTGAAGCAAATAATCTTCGCTGAATTCTTGACTTGCTCTTGGCCCTGCTTCTTGATTCGCTTGGACTTCTTATTCTTATTGGAGTTGAATCCAAGTCCACCTTTTCATTGGGGGACTTTTGCACACTCAAGATATTGTTGAGTGTGGAATTCCCTTCATGACCCTTTTCCAAGTCTTTCTTCAAAGATGTGACTTGGGCCTTGAGCTCTTTGATTTCCTCTACATGGTTAGTATCAACACAAGTACTAGAGGAAGTATAAGCTTCATTGTTAAAGCAACAAGGCAAGCAAAGCAATTCATCATAAGATGTACTAACATTGTGAGTAGAAGAATTACAAGGACTAGCACATGGCAATATACTATCTTGACTAGAAGTAGTGCTAGTATCCACATGAGGCTCACTAGATGTTACCTTAGCAATCATGGCCTCATGAGCTATCTTTAGCACACTATGGGATACTAGAAGATCATCATGAGAGCTTGAGAGCTTTTCATGACTTTCTTCCAATTTCCCACAATTACTAGATAGCACGTCAAGTTGAGCCCGTAGCTCAACATTCTCCTTCAAAATGGATGCTTCACAAGTAATAGAGTTAGTAGCACAAGCATCATTATTTACAATAATAGGAGAGGACAACTTGGCAAGCTCTTTTAAATAAGAAGCTTCAAGTTGGGCATGAGACTCGGTGAGTTTGATGAGCTCACCCTTGATGACCCTTGATCCATTTTCGAGGTGCTCAAAATCCTCAAGGTGTCTAGCATGAGAAACTTCAAGCTTAGAATTTCTAGTTTTGAAATCATTGGCCACCTCAAGAGTTCTATCATGAGATTCCCTCACTCTAGATAATTCTAGAGCAAAAGTCTCCTCAAGAGATTCAGAGGTGGTTTGTTCATGTTCAAGAGCTTGAGATAGCTCCGCGATCTCATTTGCGTAATCATGCTCAAGAGATTCCATTTTCTCAATGGTGACCTCATGCTCCTCTAGACGAGATTCCAACTCCTCAATGTATTTCTTGCCATCAATGGCAATAGACATTATTTCCATGAAGTTGGAACAAGCAATTTTATTTTTATGAAGAGCTTTAAAAATCATTTCCCCCTTAATTTTTAAGGAGGCAACATTATCATTCTCTTCATCATTATCCTCATCATCATTAGCATCAACATCATCATCAAGAGACATATTAGGGTACAAAGTAGGAGATACCTTTGACGCCTTAGCCATAAGGCAAAAAGCTATAGATGATGATGTAGGATCTCTTGAGGCACCATTGAACACCACATCTTGTTCCATGGAGTGTTTGGTTTCCTCTACATTGTTAGCACAACAATTCGAGGAAATAGATGCATTTTTATCATGGAAACAAGACATAGCAAGTATATCATCATGAGATTTAGTCGAGCAATTTCTACATGATATGCAAGGACTATCAACACAAGTATGTTAAACATTTGGAGTGCTCGAAGTGTTAAAGTCCAAAGAAGGAGCATTGCAATAATATAGTGATGAAGGATCATCCACAATAAGCATACTATCATCATTGCAATGACCAACACTACTCACCATATCATTACCTTGTGGCAAACCACATGTAGGTGAAGTAGAAGAAGTTGAGAAGACTATACGGCCGGAGGTGGAGGGAGAACAATCATCCCCACAAATCTTGGACACGCCATATTTATCTTGAAGCTTCGTCCACAACTCATGAGCATCCCGGAACGGCATGAGCTAAAATATAACTACATTGCTCAAAGCATCGAAAAGCACATTAGAAGCTTGAGCATTGAGATAAGAGTTTTTCTCATCCTCTAAAGATAATCTTTGGGGATCCTTTGGAGGAGAAAAACCCATATCTACAATTCGCTCTAAATTTGGGTCCATGACCCTAAAGAGATTAAGCATGCGAATTACCCAACATCAAAATTTGTGCCATCGAAACTAAGAGTGTCAGAGAATCCTAATCCCCTAGTCGACATCTTTACTCTCTGGGCGGTTAAGCCCAACAAAGAGAGACGAGGCTCTGATACCAATTGAAAGATCGTGGATGTCGCCTAGAGGGGGGGTGAATAGGCACTTTAAAATAATTACGCTTTAGGCTTGAACAAATGCGGAATAAACCTAGCGGTTAATTTGTCAAGCACAAAACCTAAAACAACAAGGCTCAGCTATGTGCACCAACAACTTATGCTAAGCAAGATAAGTAACTATGTGATCGCAAGATATATGACAAAGAATAATATGGCTATCACAAAGTAAAGTGCATAAGTAAAGGGCTCGGGTAAGAGATAACCGAGGCACGCGGAGACGATGATGTATCCCGAAGTTCACACCCTTGCGGATTCTAATCTCCGTTTGGAGCGGTGTGGAGGCACAATTCTCCGCAAGAAGCCACTAGGGCCACCGTAATCTCCTCATGCCCTCGCACAATGCAAGATGCCGTGATTCCACTAAGGGACCCTTGAGGGCGGTCACTAAACCCGTACAAATGGCGACCCTTGGGGGCGGTCACCGAACCCGTACACTTTGGCAACCCTTGGGGGCGGTCACCGGTACCCGTCAAATTGCTTGGGGCGATCTCCACAACCTAATTGGGACTCCGACGCTTGCCCGGAGCGTTACACCACAATGATTGAGCTCCAAGCACCACCAACCGTCTAGGGCGCCAAAGCACCCAAGAGTAATAAGCTTCTCAACTTGAAACTTCCACGTATCACCGTGGAGAACTCAAACCGATGCACCAAAAGCAATGGCAAGGGCACACAGAGTGCCCAAGTCCTTCTCTCCCAAATCTCACTGAAGGAACTAATGCTAGGGAGGAAAATGAGAGGAAGAACAAGAAGGAGAACACCAAGAACTCCAAGATCTAGATCCAAGGGGTTCCCCTCACATAGAGGATAAAGTGATTGGTGGAAATGTGGATCTAGATCTCCTCTCTCTTTTCCCTCAAAAACTAGAAAGAATCCATGGAGGGATTGAGAGATAGCAAGCTCGAAGAAGGTCAACAATGGGGGAAGAACACGAACTCAAAGGATAAGGTTCAATGGGGAAGAATGCCCCCTTTTATAGGTGGGGAAAAAACCAACCGTTATGCTCACAGCCCGCATAGAGCGGTACTACCGCTCCAAGGAGCGGTACTACCGCTAGGGCGGTAGTACCCCTTTGAAAAACAACAGCGAGGAGGCAAAAGACCAGTAGAACCGCCGGAGCGGTACTATCGCTCGTCCTCATGGTACTACCGCTTGACCTCACGGTACTACCGCAAATGGTAGCGGTACTACTGCTTGCGAGCGGTACTACAAAAATACTTCTGTGCCTACTTCCGCTGAGCAAAACACGAGATTTTGGTCCGGAGAGGTACTACTGCTTAGGAGCCGTGGTAGTACTGCTCTGGAGCGGTACTACCGCTCAGGAGCCGCGGTAGTAAAAAATTACATCCGCTCTAGTCGCGGTAGTACCGCAGCAGCCTTCACCAAAATAGTCACAACTTTTGCAAACGGACTCTAAATTCAACGAAACCAAGTTTGTTGGAAAGCTAACAACGTGGGCTAACACAATATTGATAGAAATATCAAGAATAAGCAAATTAGAAAAGTCCCATAAGAAAAAGGTGAGAACCCTTCCTCGGATAAGACCGGTAAAACCTCCAACACCGAAAATATCATAGAAGATGCATGCGAACTCCATTTTCGATGAACTCAAGCTTGTCATCAAGATGACCATAAGCTCTAAGACTCACAAAGATAACCAAACAAGAACCAAGAAACATTATGCAAGGATGCAATGGTTTGAGCTCTCTACTAACGATACGATCAAGCTACCAACTTGAGAGCCCCCCTTGATACTACGGCAAACGATCCTATAACTCGGTCTCCCAACTACCACCACGAGACCGGTAAAATAGAAAACCTATCAAGGGCAAACCTTTGCCTTGCACATGTTCCACTTGAGCTAGATGAAGACGATCTTGACTCCCTCAAGTTGGACCACCTTTCTTGATTGCGTTGGCTCAATGAAGACTAGATGATTGCTCCCCCATAGTCCACTATGGGTGAGGCACTCTTAGGCACATCTTCACAAGTACATTGACACCACAATGGATGGCAAGATTCAAGCACTTGATCTCTTCGTGATGCTCCACTTGAACTTGCACACGACAATCTTGATGACGATCACCACTTGATGTCATCCTTTCCATGGGTTGTATGATATCTGCCTCTTGACGCAAGCCCATGGACACGTACCTAACTCCACATAGAACTCTCACATAGACCATGGGTTAGTACACAAAGTGCAATGGACAATGCTTACCATACCATGGGATCACTTGATCCCTCTCGGTACATCTTCTACGCTTTGTGAGTTGATCAACTTGATTCACTCTTGACTTAGTCTTGATAAACCTTGAATCTTTCCAACTCTCTTCATTTGGATGATGTCTTGAAGGTAAACATGAATGATCACACAATCTTATTCTTCAAGACATGCTTGCAATAAGCTCAACACTCACATGACCAATCTTTGGATAATTCCTTAATAGCACATTGGTTAACTCATAAACTCATTGAAACCAACACATGGACTTCAAGAAAAACCTATGGACAAATTCTTCAAATATAACTCAAGACAACCATTAGTCCATAGAGATTGTCATCAATTACCAAAACCAAACATGGGGGCACCGCATGTTCTTACACTTGATATCTAATGGAAGGAGTTCAATCGCCCATGCCACTCGACCAGTCACGTCTCTGTTATTCAGAATTTCAGATAGTGGCGCGTCGCTGATGACTGTAATGGAGTGGTCAGAGAAATAGTGCGCGACCTTCTTCATGGTCATGTATGTTCCATAGACAAGCTTCTGATAATGTGGGTATCGTTGCTTGGATGGAGACAAAACTTCAGAGAGATAATAGACCGGGCGTTGAACCTTGTAAGCTTTTACTTCTTCTTCTCGCTCGACCGTGAGTACTGTGCTGACAACTTGTCCGGTGGCTGCAATGTAAAGCAGTAAAGGCTCTTTGCTGATTGGCGCAGCGAGCACCGGCTGGGTGGAAAGCAGGGTTTTGAGCTCTGCAAATGTTGCGTCAGCTTCATCAGTCCACTCGAACTTATCAGACTTCTTCATCAATCGGTAAAGAGGCAAGGCCTTTTCACCGAGACGAGAAATGAATCGACCCAGGGCGGCCGGACAACCAGTCAGCTTCTGAACGTCATGCACTCGCACGGGGCATTTCATTCGGAGGATGGTATCAACTTTTTCCAGATTGGCGTCGATCCCTCGTTCGGAAACGAGAAAACCGAGTAACTTTCCTCCTGGAACCCCGAATGTGCATTTCGACGGATTAAGCTTGATATCGTACCTCCTCAAGTTGGCAAAGGTTTGTGCAAGGTCAGTCAATAGGTCGGAACCTTTGCGAGACTTGACCACAATGTCATCCATGTACGCTTCCACATTCCGACTGATTTGAGTGAGCAGGCACTTCTGAATCATCCTCATAAATGTGGCTCCGGCATTTTTCAAACTGAAAGGCATGGTGACATAGCAAAAGCACCCAAATGGGGTGATGAAGGCTGTTTTTATTTCATTGGGACTATACAGTCGGATCTGATGGTATCCGGAATACGCATCTAGGAAAGACAAGCGCTCGAATATACAGTCGACTCAACAATCTGATCAATGCAAGGGAGAGGGAAGTGATCTTTCGGGCAGGCCCGATTGATATGCTTGAAATCAATGCACATACGAAGTGAATCATCCTTCTTAGGCACCATGACTACATTGGCTAACCACTTGGAGTGGTAGATTTCACGGATGAACTCTGCTGCCAATAGTCGAGCTACTTCTTTGCCAATTGCTTTCCTCTTCTGTACGGCGGACCGCCGAAGGTGCTCTTTGACGGGCTTTACTTTGGGATCGACATGCAAACGGTGCTCGGCCAATCCCCTGGGTACACCTGGCATGTCAGAAGGTTTCCATGCAAAGATTTCCTAGTTCTCACGGAGGAACTGAACGAGCGCTTCTTCCTATTTGCTGTCGGGTGTCGTCGATATATGAGTCGGTGCAGCATTGGGATTCGTCGGGTGGATGTGAACTGGCTTTGTCTCACCAGTCGATTGGAATGCGGAATCTGTGGCAGGCTTCTTGGCTCGAAGCAAATCACTCGGATCTGCATTCTTCTGATATTCTTGGAACACGACTGCTGCCATCTGTGCTCCGGCGATTTTGGAACCTTTCTGGAAGCATTCCTCAGCCTTCTGCCAATTGCCAGTAACTGTGATCACACCTTTGGGGTCAGGCATCTTTAGTTTGAGGTTGGAAAAGGCGGTTGGCCTTCGCCTAGTGCTTAGGCGGTGCCTAAGCACCCTAGGCGCGGCCTAGGCGGTAATATAGTTTTTACTCATAGTGTATTTGTGATTATTATATGGGTTTTGATATTAGTTTATGGCATATAAATAAGTTAATTTCTATCTAATGCCATTGGAATATAACCAGTTTCGCATATCAGTGCAGTATGTAGCATGATTTCTTGCTCCGGTAGGCAATTCCTTGCTTGCCCTGCCTAGACCTCCATTTATGCCCTAGGCGAGGCGTTTGTCCATTGCCTAGCGCCTAGGCGTGCCTAAGCGCCTCCTAGGCACTGCCTTTTCCAACAGAGGTTTGAGGTACACATAACATGGTCGAGCCATAAAACGTGCATAGGCTGGCCTACCCAGAATGGCATGATAGGCACTCTGGAAATCCACGACCTCAAATGTTAACTTCTCCTTTCGGTAATGCTTGGAGTCACCGAAAACCACGTCGAGGGCGATCTGGCCAAGTGACTCGGCTTTCTTTCTAGGGATTATGCCATGAAAACTCATATTGCTCTCGCTGAGCTTAGACATCGGAATGCCCATCCCCTTCAGGGTCTCAGCGTAGAGGATGTTCAGACCACTGCCCCCGTCCATCAGTACTTTTGTCAGTTGAGTGCCTCCTACCACGGGGTCGACCACCAGTGCTTGCCTCCTAGGGGTGGCCACACGAGCGGGATGGTCCGACTGGTCGAACGTGATGGCGGTCTGATACCATCTCAAATAGGTGGTCTTCTGCAGGGGCAACCATATCACTTCTCTGTTGATGACCTTCAGTTGACTCTTGCTTTCAACATCAGCAAAAATCATCAGAGTGGAATTGACTTTGGGATAACCATTGTCTTCCTCTTCATCCTTGTCTTTGTCTGATTCATTCTCCTTCTCATTGGGTTGTTTCTCTTGGAACTGCTGGATTAGGAGTCGACACTGTCGAGTGGTATGCTTTGGATAAATCAGATTACCTTCCTCATCCTTCTTTGTGTGGATGTGACACGGCAAATCCAGCACATCATTACCTTCTTTATCCTTCACCTTCTTAGGGAGCTACGGCCCCTTAGGTTTTCCCTTAAACTTTCCTTGATTCACTGCTACAATCTCTCCAGGCGCTGCTGGCTCGGCCTTACGCTTCTGTTTCCGACTGGAGTTACCTCCACCGGCCTCTTGGCCGACTGGTTTGCTCTTCCCGCTACGGAGTCGATCCTCTTCTTCTCCGTTAGCATACCGGGTGGCTATCTCCATCATTCGAGCCAAAGTCATATCCCCGGTTCAACCGAACTTCAAGACCAACTCCCTGTACTTGACACCTTCCTTGGAAGCACATACAGCTTGATGCTCTGAAACATTCTCGACGGTGTGATGCAAAGTGGACCACCACTGGATGAACTCCCTCAAAGTCTCATTCGGCTTATGCACACAGTGCTGCAACTCAGGCAATCCTGCTGGTCACTTGCACGTGCCCTCGAAAGTTCTCACAAACACTCGAGATAGCTCTTCCCAACTGTGAATACTGCCCGGAGTCAACTGAGTCAGCCACGCTCGGGCCGACCCTTCCAACATAAGAGGGAGATGCTTCATTGCTATCTCGTTGTTACCGCCTCCAATCTGCATAGCCACCGGTAATCTTCAAGCCAAGTTTCAGGCTTGGATTCACCGGTGAACTTACTGACCCCGGATGCCAACCTGAAGTTGGGAGGAATCACTGCTGCCCTGATGGCTCTGCTAAAACATTCGGGACCAGAAACATGCACTCGGCTGCCACCTGGACGATCTCTGCCTGGGTCTTCTCTGTGCGCCCTGTTTTGGTTGACCAAGCCTTGAATGAGGATAGACCTCGCGTCAAAGCCTAGTTCCCTTGGGTCGACTGAAGCTCTGCGCTCACCACTATGACGGCGCCTGTCATCGTTCCGCCGAGGCACATACGACGCACTCCTCGGGGGAGGTATGGGCCCTTGACAGCGATTGTCACGGTCGAGTGGATGATCATATTGCCCACGGCCTTCACGTCGTGGAGGCGATCTGGGGTTGTGAGTCGACTGAACCGTGTCCGCTGCAACGGATCTGCTGTGAATCCTGTTCAGCGGCTGAGATACTGCTGTATTCTGCTCTCCTGCCGCTCTGAGCAGGGCCCAGATTTGCATCAACCCTCTGCCAGCTTCTGACTGGGAAGGTTGGATCGACTCTGCTATGCGAGCTGCAGCTGTGAGATTCTGAATCGGAGTGCGGTATACCTTAGGTGGAGGCGGAAAAAGCTATCGTCGACTGGACTCATGGATCCGCTCCTGAGCGCGCTCGTCGAGAGCCCGCTGAAGGTTATCCAATCGAGTGCTCTCAGCCAGATTAGCTAAGCGCACCTCCTCCAAGGCCCGAGCCTCGGGGGTTTCTCCAACGATGGGCGTGTGGAGTGCATCCATGTTGCAGCGACGAAGTTCTTCCCTCTGCTACAAAGAGAGGGGCTCGGGTCGGTATTCCTCGTGGATGTGTGACGGATCGCCGCCTCTGTCTCCGCCGCCCTCACAGCGGAAACCAGGTGGGCTGTGAGGCCCATCGACCATCAAAACTTCAGCCGCAGGATCGCTGCTATCGCACTCAGATGCGGTCTCCGCGGAGCCAGTCGACAGATCGAACAAGCCGTGGAGAGTTTCGTCGGGCTCGATGACCGCGACTTGGTGGGTGGTCGACTGCCGAGCCACCGCGTGTTTCACCCACCACTGAAGCCACAATCGACCGGACCGCTATCGGAAAACGCTATCGGATCCGACTGATACTGAGTCGACGACTGCCGAAGAAGAACACCGCGAACGCACGAGCGGAAGTGCGTCGCCCCTCAGACAGGGAGCACCTCAATGTCCAGGGGAGCTTCTTGAAGCCATGCGGAGTCGTCGGCGATGAAAACGAGCGCGCCGAGACGGATCTCGCGGCCCTCAGCCAATCCGCCGCCGGAAACCATGATGATGGTGATCGAAAAAACTTGCAACTTCACCAACAAGTCGCTAAGACACCGGCCCCACGGTGGGCGCCAACTGTCGTGGTTCTAATAGTAGAAAGGGGGTAGGTATGGAGAGGCAAGATCTTAGCTATGACGAAGATGTACACATGAGATTTACGAGTTCAGGCCCTTCTCGGAGGAAGTAATAGCCCTACGTCTCGGTGCCCGGAGGCGGGTCGATTGGATTATGTGTGTGTTGAATTACAGAGGATGCGAACCCTTGTGCTAGAGGAGGGGGGTGGCTTATATAGAGTGCGCCAGGACCCCAATCTGCCTCCATTACAAGGAAAGTAATGTACATAAAGTAAGGGACATTACTGGTAAGGCCAGCATTAAGTACTATTAATGATCATGAAGACTAAGGAGTGAATATCTGGTCGTTGCGTGCTCTTCCGACTCTCGGTCTTCGATATGGTCGAGTGGCCTTCTATATGGTCGAGTGACGGTAGGTAGTGAGCGTCGAGTGATGCGACCGTCGAGTGTATTGCACTCGACGTACTTGACTGGGGCTCTTCTGTTGACCCTTGATCTTTTTGTCTTCTAGGGTAGTGACCTTGGGTAGGACGTATAGGTCAAGCCTATGACCCTACCCCAGGTTTGTAACCTCGTCACCGCCCTCTCCCCTAGTCCAATTCGGACTCCCATGAGGGTCCACCCTTGTAGGTTGTCCCATTTCTCTCCCGTGGCCCATGTTGGCCCATTACTTCCCCGGGGGGTTCCAGTAACCTCTTGGTACTCCGAAAAATATCCGAAACTTCCTGAAACCATTCCGGTGTCCGAATGTAACCTTCTAATATATCAATCTTCATCTCTCGACCATTTTGAGACTCCTCGTCATGTCTATGATCTCATCCGAGACTCCGAACAACCTTCGGTCACCAAAGCACATAACTCATATAATACCAATCCTCATTGAACGTTAAGCGTATGGAACCTACGGGTTCGAGAACTATGTAGACATGACCGAGACACCTCTCCGGTCAATAACCAATAGCGGAACCTAGATGCTCATATTGGTTCCGACATATTCCACAAAGATCTTTATCGGTCGAACCGCAATATCAACATAGCTATTCCCTTTGTCATCGGTATGTTACTTGCCCAAGATTCTTGTTACCGGCAAGTCTCTTTACTTGTTCTGTAGTGCATCATCCCGCAACTAACTCGTTAGTCACATTGCTTGCAAGTCTTCAAATGATGTCCATTACCGAGAAGGCCCAGAGATATCTCTCTGATACTCGGAGTGACAAATCCTAATCTCGATCTATGCCAACACAACAAACACCTTCGGAGATACCTTTAGAGCATCTTTATAATCACCCAATTACGTTGTGACATTTGATAGCACACAAGGCATTCTTCCGGTGTCCGGGAGTTGCATAGTCTCATAGTCGGAGGAATATATGTTTGACACGAAGAAAGCAGTAGCAATAAAACTGAACGATCATTATGCTAAGCTAATGAATGGGTCTTGTCCATCACATCATTCCGCTAATGATGTGATCCCGTTATCAAATGACAACTCATGTCCATGGCTAGGAAACTTAACCATCTTTGATCAACGAGCTAGTCTAGTAGATGCATACTAGGGACATGTAGTTTTGTCTATGTATTCACACATGTATCAAGTTTCCGGTTAATACAATTCTAACATGAATAATAAACATTTATCATGAATAAGGAAATATAAAATAACAACTTTATTATTGCCTCTAGGGCATATTTCCTTTAGTTTCCCACTTGCACTAGAGTCAATAATCTAGATTACATTTCAATGAATCTAACACCCATGGAGTCTTGGTGCTGATCATGTTTTGCTCGTGGAAGAGGCTTAGTCAACGGGTCTACAACATTCAGATTCGTATGTATTTTGCAAATCTCTATGTCTCCCTCCTTGACCAAATCTCAGATGGAGTTGAAGCGTCTCTTGATGTGTTTGGTCTTTTTGTGAAATTTGGATTCCTTCGCCAAGGCAATTGCTCCAGTGTTGTCACAAAAGATTTTCATTGGACCCGGTGCAGTAGGTATTACACCTTGATCAGATATGAACTCTTTCATCCAGACTCCTTTATTTGCTGCTTCTGAAGCAGCTATGTACTCCACTTCACACGTAGATCCCGCCACAACGCTCTACTTGGAACTGCATCAACTGACAGCTCCACCATTCAATAAAAATATGTATCAGCATTGTGACTTAGAGTCATCCAGATCAGTGTCAAAGCTAGCGTCGATGTAACCATTTACGACAAGCTCTTTGTCACCTCCATAAATGATAAACATATCCCTAGTCCTTTTCAGGTACTTTAGGATGTTCTTGACCATTGTCCAGTGATCCACTCCTGGATTACTTTGGTACCTCCCTGCTAAACTTATAGCAAGGCACACATCAGGTCTGGTACACATCATAGCATACATGATAGAACCTATGGCTGAGGCATAGGAATGATTTTCATTTTCTCTCTATCTTCTGCAGTGGTCGGGCATTGAGTCTGACTCAACTTCACACCTTGTAGCACATGCAAGAACCCTTTCGTTGACTGATCCATTTTTAACTTTTTCAAAACTTTATCAAGGTATGTGCTTTGTGAAAGTCCTATCAAGTGTCTTGATCTATCTCTATAGATCTTGATGCCCAATATGTAAGCAGCTTCACCGAGGTCTTTCATTCAAAAACTCTTATTCAAGTATCCTTTTATGCTATCCAGAAATTCTACATCATTTCCAATCAATAATATGTCATTCACATATAATATTAGAAATGATATAGAGCTCCCACTCACTTTCTTGTAAATACAGGCTTCTCCAAAAGTCTGTATAAAACCATATGCTTTGATCACTTCATCAAAGCGTATATTCCAACTCTGAGATGCTTGCACCAGTCCATAAATGGATCGCTGGAGCTTGCACACTTTGTTAGCACCTTTAGGATCGACAAAACCTTTTGGTTGCATCATATACAACTCTTCTTTAAGAAATCCATTAAGGAATGCAGTTTTGACATCCATTTGCCAGATTTCATAATCATAAAATGCGGCAATTGCTAAGATGATTCGGACAGACTTAAGCATCGCTACGGTTGAGAATGTCTCATCGTAGTCCACTCCTTCAACTTGTCGAAAACCCTTTGCAACAAGTCGAGCTTTGTAGACAGTAAAATCACCATCAGCGTCAGTCTTCTTCTTGAAGATCCATTTATTCTCTATGGGTCGCCGATCATCGGGCAGATCCACCAAAGTCCACACTTTGTTCTCATACATGGATCCTATCTTAGATTTCATGGCCTCAAGCCATTTATCGGAATCTAGGCTCATCATAGCTTCTTCATAGTTCATAGGTTCGTCATGATCAAGTAGCATGACTTCCAGAACATGATTACTGTACCACTCTGGTGCGGATCCTGCTCTGCCAGACCTACGAGGTTCTATAGTAATTTGATCTGAAGTTTCATGATCTCTATCATTAGCTTCCTCTCCAATTGGTGTAGGCATCACGGGAACAGATTTCTCGGATGAGCTACCTTCCAAATTGAGAGCATGTACAATTACCTCATCAAGTTCTACTTTGCTCCCACTCACTTCTTTCGAGAGAAACTCCTTCTCTAGAAAAGTTCCGTTCTTAGCAACAAAAATCTTGCCTTTGGACTTGTGGCAGAAGGTGTACCCAATTGTTTCTTTAGGGTAACCTATGAAGACACATTTCTCCGATTTGGGTTCGAGCTTATCAGGTTGAAGCCTTTTCACATAAGCATCGCATCCCCAAACTTTCAGAAATGACAGCTTAGGTTTGTTGCCAAACCACAGTTCATACGATGACGTCTCAATGGATTTTGACGGTGCCCTGTTTAAAGTGAATGCAGTTGTCTCTAATGCATAGCCCCAAAACGATAGTAGTAAATCGTTAATAGACATCATAGATCGCACCATATCGAATAAAGTGCGGTTACGACGTTCGGACACACCATTACGCTGTGGTGTTCCAGGTGGCGTGAGCTGTGAAACTATTCCACAATGGTCTAAATGAAGGCCAAACTCGTAACTCAAATATTCTCCTCCACGATCAGATCATAGAAACTTTATTTTCTTGTTACGATGATTCTCCACTTCACTCTAAAATTCTTTGAACTTTTAAAATTTTTCAGACTTGTGTTTCAGTAAGTAGATATACCCATATCTGCTCAAATCATCTGTGAAGGTCAGAAAATAATGAAACCCGCCACGAGCATCAACACTCATTGGACCGCATACATCGGTATGTATTATTTCCAGTAAGTCACTAGCTCGTTCCATTGTTCCGGAGAATGGAGTTTTAGTCATCCTGCCCATAAAGGCACAATTCGCAAGTATCAAATGATTCATAATCAAGCGATTCCAAAAGTCCATCTTTATGGAGTTTCTTCATGCGCTTTACACCGATATGACCCAAACAGCAGTTCCACAAATAAGTTGAACTATCATTATCAACTTTACATCTTTTGGCATCAATATTAATTATGAATATGTGTATCATCACGATCAAGATTCAACAGAAATAGACCACTCTTCAAGGGTGCATGACCATAAAAGATATTATTCATATAAATAGAACAACCATTATTCTCTAATTTAAATGAATAACCATTTTGCACTAAACAAGATACAGATATAATGTTCATGCTCAATGCTGACACCAAATAACAATTATTCAGGTCTAAAACTAATCCCGAAGGTAGATGTAGAGGTAGCGTGCCAACGACGATCACATCAACCTTGGAACCATTTCCAACGCGCATCGTCACCCCATCCATAGCCAATCTTCGTTTAATCCGTAGTCCCTGCTTCGAGTTACAAATATGAGCAACCGAACAGGTATCAAATATCGAGGCACTACTATGAGAATTAGTAAGGTACACATCAATAACATGTATATCACATATACCTTTGTTCACCTTGCCATCCTTCTTATCCGCCAAATACTTGGGACAGTTCCGCTTCCAGTGACCAGTCCCTTTGCAGTATAAGCACTCAGTTTCAGGCTTGGGTCCAAACTTGGGTTTCTTCCCGGGAGTAACAACTTGCTTGTCAGTCTTTTTTAAGTTCCCCTTCTTTTTACCCTTGCCCTTTTTCTTGAAACTAGTGGTCTTGTTAACCATCAACACTTGATGCTCTGTCTTGATTTCTACCTCCGCGGCCTTTATCATCGCGAAGAGCTCGGGAATAGTCTTTTCCATCCCTTGCATATTGTAGTTCATCACGAAGCCTTTATAGCTTGGTGGCAGTGATTGAAGAACTCTGTCGATGACACAAACATCTGGAAGATTAACTCCCAGCTGCGTCAAGTGATTATGGTACCCAAACATTCTGAGTATGTGCTCACTAACAAAACTGTACTCCTCCATCTTGCAGCTATAGAACTTGTTGGAGACTTCATATCTCTCAACTCGGGCATTTGCTTGAAATGTTAACTTCAACTCTTGGAACATCTTATATGGTCCATGACGTTCAAAACGTCTTTGAAGTCCCGATTCTAAGCTGTAAAGCATGGCACACTGAACTAACGAGTAGTCATCAACACGCGACTGCTATTTATTCACAATGTCTGCAGTTGCTGGGGCAGGTAGTACACCGAGCGGTGCATCAAGGACATAATTCTTCTGTGCAGCAATGAGGATAATCCTCAAGTTACGGACCCAGTCCGTGTAGTTGCTGCCATCATCTTTCAACTTAGCTTTCTCTAGGAACGCATTAAAATTCAAAGGAATGGTAGCACGGGCCATTGATCTACAACATAGATATGCAAAAACTATCAGAACTAAGTTCATGATAAATTAAGTTCAATTAATCATATTACTCCCTCCGTCTGGAAATACTTTTCATCAAAATGGATAAAAGGGGATGTATCTAGACGTATTTTAGTTCTAGATACATCTCTTTTTATCCATTTTGATGACAAGTATTTTCGGACGGAGGGAGTACTTAAGAACTCCCACTTAGATAGACATCCCTCTAGTCATCTAAATGATACGTGATCCAAATCAACTAAACCATGTCTGATCATCACGTGAGATGGAGTAGTTTTTAGTGGTGAACATCACTATGTTGATCATATCTATTATATGGTTCACGTTCGACCTTTCGGTCTCTAGTGTTCTGAGGCCATATCTGTATATGCTAGGCTCGTCAAGTTTAACCCGAGTATTCCACGTGTGCAAATCTAGCTTGCACCCGTTGTATTTGAACGTAGAGATTATCACACCCGATCATCATGTGGTGTCTCAGCACGAAGAATTTTCGCAACGGTGCATACTCAGGGAGAACACTTATACTTTGAAATTTTAGTGAGGGATCATCTTATAATCTACCGCCGTACTAAGAAAAATAAGATGCATAAAAGATAAACATCACATGCAATCAAAATATATGACATGATATGGCCATCATCATGTTGTGCTCATGATCTCCATCACCGAAGCAACGTCATGATCTCCATCGTCACCGTCTTGACACCTTGATCTCCATCATAGCGTCGTGGTCGTCTCGCCAACCATTGCTTCTACGACTATCGCTACCGCTTAGTGATAAAGTAAAGCAATTAAATAGCGCTTGTATTTCATACAATAAAGAGACAACCATATGGCTCCTGCTAGTTGTCGATAACTTTTACAAAACATGGCCATCTCATATAATAATCTTATATCACATCATGTCTTAACCATATCACATCACAACATGCCCTGCAAAAAAAAGTTAGATGTCCTCTACTTTGTTTGTTGCAAGTTTTACGTGGCTGTTACGGGCTTCTAGCATCAACCGTACAAACCTACGGTACAAAAACCACAACAGTGATTTATCAAGTTTGTTGTTTTAACCTTCGCAAGGACCGGCCGTAGTCAAATTCGATTCAACTAAAGTTGGTGAAACAGACACCCGCCAGCCACCTTTATGGAAAACTAGTCGCATGTCTATCGGTGGAACCGTTATCATGAACGCGGCCATGTAAGGTTGGTCCGGGCTGCTTCATCCAACAATACCGCCGAATCAAAATAAGACATTGGTCGTAAGCAGTATGACGATCACCGCCCACAACTCTTTGTGTTCTACTCGTGCATATTATCTATGCATAGACCTGGCTCGGTTGCCACTGTTGGGAAACGCATGCAATTTCAAAAAAATTCCTACACTCACGCAAGACTATCTAGGAGATGCATAGCAACGAGAGGGGGAGAGTGTGTCCATGTACCCTCGTACACCGAAAGCAGAAGCGTTAACTTAACGCGGTTGATGTAGTCGAATGTCTTCTCGAATCAATCGATCAAGTACCGAACGTACGGCACCTCCGAGTTCTGCACACGTTCAGCTCGATGACGTCCCTCGATCTCTTGATCCAGCAGAGTGTCGATGGAGTCGATGAGTTCCGTCAGCATGACGGTGTGATGAAGGTGTTGGTGATATGATCTGCACAGGGCTTCGCCTAAGCACTACAATGATACAATCGGAGGAGTAAACGGTGGAGGGGGGCACCGCACACGGCAAAGACAATGTTGCCCTTTGGGGTGCCCCTGCCACCGTATATAAATTAGGAGGGGAGGAGGCGGGCGACCTAGAGGGGCGCGCCATGGGGGGAGTCCTACTAGGACTCCCAGTCCTAGTAGTTCCCCTTTCCTTTTTCGGAGTGGCAAAGGGGGAAAGGGAGAGGGAGTAGGAGAGGGAAAGGGGGCGCCGCCCTCTCCCCTAGTCCAATTTGGACTCCCATGAGGGTCCACCCCTTGTGGGTTGTCCCCTTTCTCTCCTATGGCCCATGTTGGCCCATTACTTCCCCGGGGGGTTCCAGTAACCTCCCGGTACTCCGAAAAATATCCAAAACTTCCCCAAACCATTCCGGTGTCCGAATGTAACCTTCCAATATATCAATCTTCACCTCTCGACCATTTTGAGACTCATCGCCATGTCCGTGATCTCATCCGGGACTCCGAACAACCTTCCATCACCAAAATAGATAACTCATATAATACCAATCGTCATCGAACTTTAAGAGTGCGGACCCTACTAGTTCGAGAACTATGTAGACATGACCGAGACACCTCTCCGGTAAATAACCAATAGCAGAACCTGGATGCTCATATTGGTTCCCACATATTCTACGAAGATCTTTGTCGGTCGAACCGCAATCTCAACATAGGTATTCCCTTTGTCATGGTATGTTACTTGCCCGAGATACAATCCTCGGTATCTCTATACCTAGTTCAATTTCGTTACCGGCAAGTCTCTTTACTCATTATGTAGTGCATCATCTCGCAACTAACTCATTAGTCACATTGCTTGCAAGGCTTCATATGATGTGCATTACCGAGAGGGCCCAGAGATACCTCTTCGATACTCAGAGTGAAAGATCCTAATCTCGATCTATGCCAACCCAACAAACACCTTCGGAGATACTTGTAGAGCATCTTTATAATCACCCAGTTACGTTGTGGTGTTTGATAGCACATAAGGCATTCTTCCGGTGTCCGGGAGTTGCATAGTCTCATAGTCGGAGGAACATATATTTGACACGAAGAAAGCAATAACAATAAAACTGAACGATCATTATACTAAGCTAACGGATGGGTCTTGTCCATCACATCATTCCGCTAATGATGTGATCCCGTTATCAAATGACAACTCATGTCCATGGCTAGAAAACTTAACCATCTTTGATCAACGAGCTACTCCCTCCGTTCCAAATTACTCGTCGTGGTTTTAGTTCAAATTTTGAACTAAAACCACGACGAGTAATTTGGAATGGAGGGAGTAGTCTAGTAGAGGCATACTAGGGACATATAGTTTTGTCTATGTATTCACACATGTATCAAATTTTCGGTTAATACAATTCTAGCATGAATAATAAACATTTATCATGAATAAGGAAATATAAAATAACAACTTTATTATTGCCTCTAGGGCATATTTCCTTCAATTGCATGTGAAACTTGGTGCTGGTGCAGTTGTGTAATGGGGTAGCTGAATGCTGAAGCTATATCATGTTGTACTCTGATGTATTTCAATTATGACATCCTGCTTCCTTAATATGGGAATGAAATATATTGTGTTTAATATAAATGTCAATTAGATTAATAAATGAATTTTTAATAATAGGGCAATTAGCTTGCTAATGGCGAATTAGCCTGCTAATTGGGTTTTGCTATTGCAAACAGTTATTGAGAAAATACCGTGAGCGATGACCTAAGGCAACACACACAGTTCTTAGGAATAAACCGTCTTGGATCGATGAACAATCACACACGACATTCTCTTCAAAACTGCTTGCGTTAGGCCACCTTGCGCAAATGTTTACCACATAAAAACTGTGTGTGATGGATAGCCTTTGTCACACAGTTTCTTCTACGCACCGTGTGTAATGCATTCAATAACGCAAACAACAAAATTGTTAATACTGTGTGCGATGGCAACGCTATCACAAACGATTTAACAGGAAAAATTGTGTGTGATGTACCTGCGAACGGAAACGTTTTTCTTGGAGCGACTGTGTCGGATATATATACAAACATAAATGTTTAACGGGAACTGGCTGTGTGGGATGTACTTACGACTGAAAACGATTTCGTTTGTATAATTGTATTTTTTAGCACTACTGTACGTATAACCGTATTTGCTCGCTCGCCGGTCGCACACGACCTCATTTTGCCAAGCGTGTGTGCCAGGAGGGGATATCCCTGATGATTTCTGGGTCGTGTGGAAAGGACCCTCCTATTGCAGTCACTCACTAGGTGACGGTTCAGAATACCATCGCGGAAAGGGGTTAAAAACCGTTTGTATAGCACCTCGTTGTACCAGTGGATATGTGGATGTGTTTGGTATGACAACTATCATCTCTCTGCATATTAATTTAAGTAGATATCATGAGTTCTCCTTCATATTCTAGTTTTATATTAAATTTCATCGTGTCACCGAGTGTTGCTAGTGGTGGCTAGGGATGAAAACGGAGCGGCAACTGTCAAAACTGGATGCTACCACGTTTGTTTTCAAAAAAAAATATACGGAAGCGGAAACGAATAAGAAACCCCATAAATGAATATGGAAATAGATACTACCAGAAGAAACACATAGTGAATACGGGGTTGTCCTGGGAACAAAAGTGGGTATTGATTGGAACTTAAAAAACCCTTGTGTTAAGCAACGAGTACAGGCACGTACAAGGGTCCGGTCAGGAGTCCATTGAGATCAACTTAATCATCGGCTAGGGTAGTTGTTATTCTCTCTTATCTCTTGTAACTATCCTTATCTCTTTAGTCTATCTCTTGGATCCCAAGTTAAGGATCTCAACAATGTAATCAATCTTTGTATGCTGTACGGGAGTTGCGCCCCGATCCATATAAACACGAAGCCGTCGCCCTGGAAGGGTACGACGTTCTCTCACACCTTGAATTATGGATAAAAACACAAACAAACCACAAACTTAATCAATTGCTAACATGGTCCTTCCAAATTGTTAATATGGCTACAAAATAATATGATTGGCTTAGTGACTTAGCATAGTATTTTAGTAGTACCGGACAATTGTGTGGGTCTAGTTGAGTACGTGCATGGCAGTAGAAGATGGATTGATGGTTGTGCTACAAAGCAGCCATTGACCCATAGTAAAGACAAAAATTTCATATTCACAAAAACGGAAAGTTCCTTTTCCATTTTCCATCAGAAAACAATGTTCCGTTTCCGCGTAAAAGAATTTATTTCCATTTTTGTTTTCCTTTGGAAAAGCGAAAAGTTTTTGCTCCTTTTTATCCCTACCGGTGGACTATGAAAACATGCGTCTTCTATTACTGACACCCTCCTCCCCCAAAAAAAACCATCTTTTTTGCTTTTTTACATATATTTTTTGCGGGGGTTTAAAAATAAAAAGTTATTATTTCTTTTTATTCCATTTAGGATGCTTGGCAACCATTTTAGGTGTGTTGGGGTTGGAATTCCTCCTTTTTTTACTTGGAAGGCAGAACTTGCTTTCTATTTCTATGGATGAATAAATTACCTTCGACTAAGCCTACATATTTAGAGGGCGGGGAGGGGGGAGGGGGCCGCTATTTCTTGACCATAAGAGTATGCCCAATGGGACACATATTGACCACGACCATCTGTGATACCTAGCACCGCATAAGTTTGTTTCTTAGAACACAATTTGTGGTAAATTCGTTGAAGATGGCACGACTTCGTCAAAGCCTCCACGTCATAGGGCTTTCTAAACCCTTTATGTTGATGTATTGGTAGCATGATGATCTCTTTGTTTCGAAAGTATTCTTGGATTTAAAAAAAACTCTCGCATGTAAAAAGTGTGTGATTGGATCCGAACATAAGAACACGACGGCGAGAGGTCGAAAAGCATATTTTATCGCACCAACTTTATTTTGACACGTGAAAATGCTCGTGTATCGTAGACATGTTTTTGTTTCAAATTTGGAAACTATAACAGGTTGTGTTTGAACCCATATGTTATACACACTGTACTCCTACTTGTACCGCAAGATTGTGTGCAAAAGAATGTGGTCCGGCTATCCCATGTCACATAGTAATTTGCTGGAGCATGATTATTTCTCCCACAAGCCGATGAGGATGGAGATGAAAAGGAAAATTACCCCCGATCGATAGCTACATTTTGATTTCCAATTGGCTGCCACATTTTCCAATTCCAAATAGTAACCCGCAACAAAGTAGACCAGAAAAGAAAAAGAACAGATTCCATGCAAAAAAAAAACAGATTAAGCCACATAAGCCTACGATCTGGGCCAAAAACTGTGGACGTCCGCTCCGTTACCCCGACAGCCTTTAATTTCATCAAGCTCTGCCGTCCGGGAAGGCACGCCTCGCCTGCGAACTACAAATTGCTTCCGGCTTACAGCGCAACAGCCACGACACAAACAGAAATGCCAACAACATGTGACTACTAGGCGAGCAGTACATGGATCCGTGGCGAATGACGCTGGTGTGAGTCATAAAGACGCGCACCGCAGACGAATATGCCGACCAAATATCCCGGCAGGGTCTCCAAGTTGGCAATGGCCGCAAGTGATATATGTCGATCATCACCAACAACCGTCAATCAGTCAGTCACCCCTGGATCGGAGAATATCCGATTCGCGAGAAATGGATACTACTCGTACATGATTGCATTATTGCCGACGGACGCTATCAGAGTCGGGACATAAAGCTAGCAGGTGCTCCTGGTAAGTGGTACGTAATCACTAATCAGTGGCCTCCTCCTATCCGTATCCATTCATCCATCTTTCTGTCATCTCTGCTCCGCCGTTGCTGTACGATGCCGATGCGTCGCCCGGCCATGAATGATGATCCACTATCCAGTGGCAACTTGTCCTCATCTGCCCCATGATTGGAAGAAAGCTCCCTTCTAGCTGAGGTTAAGCAGAATGGACGCATGCATGCATGCACCGGAGAGAGCAGAGGTCGATCGATCGATCTGGAGCAGTGTCAGCAGGAATGTAGAAAGGCTAGTTAATTTATTTTTTTGCAGTCAGATCCAGCAGCCTGAAAACTCAGCAGCAGGTCTGTGTACATGACAAACAACTTTCGGTGACACAGCCATGTCGGTGCACGCGGGATGCAGTGGAAGCATGAAATCTAGATTCATTTTGCCAGCTGGAATTCCAAACGACATATCTTATCATGCAACTTGCAGGATAGGACGATCTAGATGGTGGATGAGTCCAGTCCACTAGCGAAGAATGAGCCAAGCGAGTGTGGTGCTACCAACCGGACCAGGAGAGGACCAGGACCAGCCCCACCATGCATGCAGGTGCAGCAGATAGCTAGAGTAGCTCTGCTTTCTCCCCCAGGCGGCGCAGGAAATTAATTCCTCACCTTTCTGACGTTGCATCCGTCTTTTTTTTTACGAGAAAACTTTGCTCTATTCATTTTCAATTATAACAGCATAATTGTTTATGATTTTCAGGTCATGGATCATGGATGGATCCCGGCCAGACAATCCCAATTGGCTCTTCAGCATCTGAAATGTTCATAGCGATCTTTTTGGTTTGTTTTCAAGCAAAAGTTTAGTTCCCTTAAAAAAGAAATGGTTTAGTGCCCTCCTGTTGTTTTTACGTATTTGTTTACTTTGTCCGCGTGCATATCAACCTCTTATAGTCTTATGTATGGCTTTAACGCACTAATCACCTCAGAAGAAACAAAGTGCACCAGCTCATGAACCAAAGCGGTTTTGCACCTATGTCTATGTGCTCAGTCGTGGAGTGCACGTACAACTTTTGGATTCCTGTATCGGAATTAGTGGTGGTTAGCAACTTGTCCTAGCCTGGTTGCCTCAGATTCTAGAATCTTCCATGTGTATGTCTATGCGCCTAGCAGCGGACACCTTTGCTTGCGGCCTACGGGGGCGGCGCACCGAGGGCATCGTATGTGAGCTGGAAACCAACGGCAGCACGGCGCCGCTTGGCATGCAATGTCCGTACTCGCGATTGTCACCTTTATATATCTATTCTGGAACAAGTTGGGTCGAAATATCCAAAATATATGTAGTGTTCTGGCCGTCATCGAATGTACTCCCAACGCTAGTGTAGTGTCAAAAAACGTCTTACCAATGTAAAAAAAATGTCTTACATTATAGGACGAAAGGAATACTTGTTTGTTTCTTGCTCGTGATGCATGGAGCAGAGATATATGGTTTTGCGTTGTATGATTTGCTTGGGGATGTTCACGCATGTCTAATCTAATCATTCAGGCCCCGCAAAGAGAATGTGTAATCATTTAGGTTGCGTTTGAGAATCAAGTCGCCGGCAGGCAACGCGCACTCGCGCTCTCCTCGATCGGCCATCAGACGGGCTCCGGTCTCGAGAACTATGTGACTTTTAGTGTCAAAAAAGAGCATGAGAACTATGTGAAAATTTGCCAATTCTAGATTGAATGGCATTCGATTTGTGCGAACTACAATTGCCTTGGACTCTAAGAAAAACATCACACCGTGCGCATGCATGTACTGTAGTACGAGAGAGCGTCGCTTCCGGTGCCCACTGCAGCTACGGTATGCGCAGTACTTGGTGACTCATACACGCGACACCGGAAACGGAGTAATATCTGATCTGTGCAAGTACACGAGGACACACGAGACGGAGTACTGCGGAGAACTCTTATCTGATCTGTGCAAGTAGCTTCTGTGGGATAGTAGGGATCTCGACCCTAAGAATGAAAAGCCAACAAGATGGCATGGATCCACGTCGACAAACACGCGTGAGCCCACCGCGCCCACTATATCGTCAGGATGACTAGGCAAAAAATTAAAGGACACAGCCGATGAGGCATTGGGATGAGTGGTGGTATCATAGCGCGCACTGGGTCCCGTCCCGTTCAGAGGTGCCTAGCAATCAGATCTGGCCTACATGATCGGAGACCTAGACTGGTTGGTGCTTGGCTAAAAATAGGGCACGGAAGGAGGTGACACGTTCTAGACATTTCCAGTTCCACAAGCATTGATTTTCTTTCTTCTTCTTTTTTTGTTGCGGAGATGCAAGTTTCAATATCGACACTGACTGGCAATGCATTTGCGTAACCAGGAAACAAATGAGATTTCAGTGAGTGCAAGCACATGTTTTTCCACTAAGAATTCACTGGCTGTGTTAACCTAAATTTAATCTACAGTACACCTGCAGCCTGCAGGAATGAGTGCATGTCCACACCTTTCTTGAAAGGATCCTTGATTCGTTTTCATCAAATATGTATTAACGTTGTCGCCAATTTCACAACTACGACTTCAAAAAATCAGATCCTTAATGTAGCTTGATCGTACCACAAGTGTTTTCATACAAGTGCTTACCAAGCTTTGCCCACCGAGTAGGCTTGACAAGGCACTATTGCTCAACAGTTACAAACCTAGCTCAATCGCCAAAGCAGTTAGATAAAAACTTATTTGGTATCTGGTGAGGCGATGGTATACCGTATACATACTATTGCAATTACCTATGGAAAAAGATGCAGAAGTATTATAACCTTATTACTCTCTCCGTCCCAAAATACTTGTCGGAGTAATGGATAAAAATGGATGTATGTAAAACTAAAATACATCGAGATACATCCATTTCTCCGACAAGTATTTTCGGACGGAGGGAGGACATTAGTTAAAAACAATCACGTACCCTGTGTTAGTTAAGTGCTGATGTAGCTACAAACCATTGATTATAAGAGTTGTGGGTTTGGTGGTCTTGCTGCAGGAAGCTACAAAGATGGTTGTAGCTTCTGCTGGAGAGCATCTAGCCGACTAGACCAGATCATGCTAACTGCTAAAGTGGTTCCTTCGAGAGATGTCCAGGAATTCTGTGAGAAACCATGGGCGAAATTTGGACGTAATCATACTCTATTAGGATATAGCTACATAGTATGGACGTAATCATACTCTATTAGGATATAGCTACATAGTATGGACGTAACCCTCGGCCGTTTCTTATTACCAGCTTCTGCCAAAACACATGCAATGATGTTACGAGGTGCAGGGTACATGCATCTTCATTCGTTACATCGTTCATCTGGGTAAATACATGCTCACTCATAACATCACAGAAACACATCAGTTCAAGATGAGATGATTATTTAACCCTTCTGTCTAGAATGTACTAATTCTCAAGATAAGATGAAACACAAGACAGCAAAGGCTTCAAAAGACACACCAGAGAGATTAATAGTGCATACATTGCAAGGCCAACTAGAATGTACTTATTCTTCAAAACAATTCATAATGTACAACCGACACAGCTTTGAAGAAAGAGCCTATTCTCTGGACTGGAAAAATGCCAACTGAACAGGGGCATTTCTCACCTAGAAAAACAAGAGCCGTCGAATGAACTAACTATATTCCTATATTTTTTGGTTGGAAAAAGAAGAATTTGAGCATGGGTAATTGCCCTAAAAGACAGAGGTCTCCGGTGAATGAGGTATATTTGTAAACTGCCTGACGTGGCCGTATATTTTCTTCATTTCCTGTAAAACATCTACAAGCTGGCGCCTGTACTATGTACAACTAAGGCACTGGGAGAGCAACTTTTCCATGAAAATCAACCTAATGGAAAACTTGTGGAGATGTGTAATACTCGCTTTCACTGAAATATGGTCTCAAGTCCTCTTGGCACATGAAATCCAAAGGGAAAGATACAAGGTGGCCTCTGACCAACTGCAATCTCTCCATAGGGTCAGTACCTTTGAGATCACCATCCTGGTAGGTTTCGAGCTTTTCTTGGGCAACGCCTAGATCAATTGTAGTATGGCCAATTTTTTCCTTCCAGTAAGCAATGCTTTGCCGAAACTGTGTCCTGTGTGGTTATTATGTTTCAGAGAATGCAATAATAGGATGAAATAATACTGAAATGAAATGGCTGTTGATAAATACCTTGAATGGATGAGATCATTGGGAACACAAGAGAATACATCCTGGTAAATCGTGGTATTTGTCTGCCAGACATGCTCAGGTAATTCAGTAATAAGAATAAAGGAAATCAACAAAAGAATTTGCAACTACCAAATACCATGTAATTTATAGGCAACATGTACTTATATGCTTAGTGAGCATAGGCTTGAATGAACTATGACTTCAGGGTACAATATTTTTGTTTCTCTCACCTTAGCAGTGGCCATCCAGATATTTTTGAACGTTGTATCATCCATAGGATCCATGATGTGGCTAACCTGCAAGAGAAAATGATAGTTTGTGAACTTGAATAATGCACGTAACTTTCCTGTCTACTACAATAAAGAGAAAACATCTCATCTTGTGATATACCAAATCCAGATCTCATGTCAAATACTCCCTCTATCCCACAATATAAGATTGCTTTTCAAGCTAACATAGCTTGAAAAGCGATTTTATATTATGGACGGAGGGAGTAGTAACTAATTGCTTCTATAATCTCCCTACAGATATACACAGTTAAATCTATATTGAATTTTTTCACTGAGTAACTGGAAGAGCATGAATAAATATTTTTCCGATATCCCATTCTTGTAACCACGAATTTTGGTATAACACTATGGGGCTTGGATGGGTAGCACAAACTCAACAAAACCAGAGGACTCTCTATGGATCTTGGGCAAAGGATTCATGCCTCCAAGGATCTGGGGAAGCCTTCATGTGAAGACTCTTCATTGTAGTTATTACTTATCAGTTGTTCTTGTAAAAAGTTGCTCTTGTAAAGAAGCGAGCAAATGATATTAACAACTTTGTAGTTACTTCCATTATCCAAGATGTTTTTATCTACTAGTCATATGGGTTGAGTCTACATTGGCAAGGGTTGGATTCTTGGTGAAGAAGTCCACGGCGTAAGGTTTAGATAATGCATACTGAATATCAACAAAGGACGCGTCCAGGCCATTAGTTCACTTTGTCAGAGATTTACTGTTGCTGTTCTTATAAACCATTATACCCCAAAATGCAACGGGCTTAACACATGAGATCCAAGTTCAACATACTCCCTCTCGTCCTTTTTAGTCTGCATATAAGTTTTGTCCAAAGTCAAAGTATCTCTACTTTGACCAAACATATAGAAAATAGTATCAACATTCACAATGCCAAATCAATATTGCTAGATTCGTTATGAAATGCAGTTTCATAGTATATATTTTTGGTATGTAGATGTTGATATTTTTAATTTAAATTTGGTCAAACTTTGCAATGTTTGACTTGACACAAATCTAATATGCGGAGTAAAAAGGACCGGAGGGAACATATCTGACGATGTGGATACTGGATTATTGCACTAGAAGTGCCTATTTACTGCATCATTTCATGAGATTTACTGCCGGTCCATTCTCAAAAGAGGTGTATGGGAAGAGACATGGGAGTGGAGAGTTGTCAACAGTGGTTGACCAAGGTGAGAGATGATGGATTTTCTTTTATCAGGTTTTGACCAAGGTGGTAGGTTAGTTTTAGCCCACACGAAGGAGGTTCGGCACAGGATAGTTTTGATCATTTATCTATACATACATCATACTAAGTGTTAACATAAAAATGTTTTTAGGGATTAGGGTGTCAGTTTTTTTTTCTTCGTACATTGTATCAGGCCTCTATCGAGGCTTTCGTTTCTCTACCTTTACTGAAATGAAACACAGGTGCTTTTGCGTTTAAAAGAAAGAATTCAAACACTCAATAAAATCCTAACTAACTAGTCTTAAGGGCTTTACAGATTATTTCTTCTCCTTAAATCAAAACTTCATATGATGTATAATACATCACTATATTGTATCGGCCTCCTGTAATATTTTCAATAAAAAATAGCACACAAACAATACAAAACACCATCAGACGGCCATATGCCCCTGTAGTTGTAAGAGCATCTCAACACCTTCCCCTAAAACTTAGCTCCCCGGACAACCTCCCTAAAATTTGAGGGCTTAAGCTTTCTTGCACCTAGTTCGTCCCCTAAACTTAACTCCCTATACTTTTCATTTCCTATTTCCTCCATCCTTTTGCATACATCAAATGTCTCTTATACACTCACTATAATTCAAATGTTTCTTGTAAAAAATTCAAACATTTGACAACAACTCAGACATTTCAATAACATTTCCAATTCAACGAAAAGCATCAACATAGTTCATCATCAAAAGCCACCACATCCCATCCAAAAGCCACTGCATCCAACATATTCATCGTCAAAAGCCACCACATCCCATCCAAAAGCCATTGCATCCAACATAGTTCATCAAAAGCCATTGCATCCAACATAGTTTGTCAAAAGCCACCGCATCCCACATTTTTCATCAAAAGCCACCGCAGCCCACGTTGTTCATCAAAAGCCACCACATGTACATAAACCATGCACTCCCCATTGCCACTACTACAACTACTACTACCACCACCATAGAACATAGATCTTGCCAACAAGTGAGCTGCCAGTTTTTTTTTTGGTATTGTTATCCACCCCGCTCGCATCCATGAACATGATTTGGCGCTCTTTGGCTTCATCTTGTTCATCTCCACTTGGTTCTCGATTGCAAACCTACGCTCCTCCGCACACACTTTCCTCTCCTCAACCTCCATCAAGTGTGCCTCGGCCAAGGCCTTCACTCTCAACCTCTCCTCCTCCATCACTTGGAGCTCCATCCACCTCGCCATCTTCTCTAGCTTGAGTTTGGCCGCCAACTCCTTTGATTAGAGCATTAAGTTCTCCTTTGTAGGCACTAACTCCACCATTCTTCTTCCTCTCCGTCTCTTCTCCCATCCAAACAAGAGCTAGGAGTGGGCTTCTCCCCTATCATCATCACCCTCACCATCATCCTTGAGATCAGTGGAGACGGAGATGCTCAATCTTGACCTTTTCAATGTTGTTTCAAAGTTCCTCCTCACCCACTTCTCATTTACATTGAGCACGGCGAAACAATGGTGCAAAGTGGTGAGCAGCTTGTTACCAAACCAATTGCTCCGATGCTTGTATAGCTCTTGCATGTAGGGCCTATACTGATTAATTGGCACTCTACTTGAAGGCGAGTTGTTCACTTACTCAACACAACTAGACACCGGCTGCAAAAATCTTAGATGGCAATACAACGGTGAGCGAGAGAACCATGTGTTCGGTTGGAGGGAACCAAATCAGGACACTGCGTGCATAGTATTCCTCAATCCTTTTCCAAATGGTTTCCTTGGTTTGATCGGCTCCAACCGTGGGCATCAAGGGAGATGTTCATCCAAGCATAGCACAAAGTTTCATCCTCACCGGGCTTGTAGTTCACCAATCTTGTTAGCTTCTTTACAATATGCAGGTTAATCTCCTCTACTTTGGGACTATCATTTCTCCCTCTTGGGCTTTCATCCGCCATAGACAAGGTAATGCCCTTTTCCAAATGGTTTCCTTGTTTGATAGGCTCCAACCGTGGGCATCAAGGGAGATGTTCATCCAAGCATAGCACAAAGTTTCATCCTCATCGGGCTTGTAGTTCACCAATCTTGTTAGCTTCTTCACAATATGCGGGTTAATCTCCTCTACTTTGGGACTATCGTTTCTCCCTCTTGGGCTTTCATCCGCCATAGACAAGGTAATGTCCTCGAGCCCAATGGTGTTCAATCCATCAAACGCCACCATGGAAGTTTGCAAGTCTTCTTGGCTTTCCAGTTCGGTTTGTCAACAATGCCAAAGTGCAAAAATCCATCACTACATTTGAGCATCGCAGCTTCCAATTTGCATATCCATCATTAAAAATGCACCAGAAAGAGTTCGAGAAAAATTAACCTATCGGGCTTTTTGCAAACACATAGCGGGCAGGATCAACGACGCCGGCATTGGTGACCTCGGTTGGTGCTGAAGGGCAGTGGAGGCATAGTTCAAAAAAGTGTTGTTAGGCGCCCGCCTACGCATGCTTAAGCGTTGGGTGTTGGTGTTCGACTCTAGGCGCTCAAAAAGGCGGCCGGCGAGGTCCTCCAGTGAGAAATCAGCCTTCTCCGGCGAGGAATCGTGTTTCTCAGCGATAAATCAATCTGAGGATTTGACCTATCCAGCGAAGATTCGTCCCCGACGAGGATTTTACCACTCCGGCGACAAATCGAGTGATTCCAGCAACGGGTTGAGATTCTCCGATGAATAATCAAGCTTCGCTAGCTGATTGTCATGGGTGCAACAAGGGAGAGAGGAAGAGGGAGAGGCGGCATGAGGAGGATCCCTAAAATTTCTATCCATGGTGCGCAAATGGGAGGTTTTAATAAGAGAATAGGATAGATGGGTCGGTGCTTTAATGGGCTAGGTCAGCCCATCTGGCTTATTTCTTCACACTGTAGTGATTGTGTATGGAACACCTAATCACGCCTAAGCAGCACATAAGCTATCAAGGCGCAAGTAGGTGGCCAAACGCATAATTGACTCCTAGCACTTTTTTGAACTTTGAGTGGAGGGGCGTCGAGGTGGGCGCCAGAGGGGGCGTTGGCTCTCCCTAACCGCCACGCCATCCTTCGACTTGCCTGGCCTTTGGCGTCGCTTCTTCGCTACATTCGTGGAATGAGAGGGCAGCCAGGTGTAGAGGAGGGCATGGATGGTCCCGGATGCGGCAGCACCAGGCAGCAAGACCTTGCCCTGCCATTTCCAGGGCGGGAGGCGTGTAGCCGAAGGGCTTGAAGGGGATGAATACATTCATTCCCACGGCGGTGGCGGGAGGCGGTTTAGCGTGAAAGTTCTTAGGGAGTTGCTCGGTTGGAGTAAATTTGGGCAGGAATTGCTCAGTTCAAGGGTTAACTCCAGAAATTTTAGGGTGTTAAATATTCAAGAAGAAGGTCTAAGGGGTTCTTAGGGAGGAAGCAGTTCTTAGTGAGTTAAAGTTTTTGGGTGAAGGGCTAGAGATGCTCTTAGCATTAGAAAAACGGCTCGTAACTCAAAGTGACTTCTAGAGATAAGGGACGAGGGTGCACAAGATAAATGCACAGTTCAGAAATAAAGATGGTAAACAACAAGATAAATGCACGTCCTTAATCACTTCTACATAAAATCGTGGCTTTCAGCCTAACATCAGTATATTATGCCTCCATCTATTACTAAATTGATGTCAGTTCAGAATGTATGTGATACGAAACAACAAATCTTTGAACAAGAAAATACACACATATACGTTAACTTGTCGTGTGGAAATGATATTAGTATATTTCCAATCAGAAGTACTTCCATAACATCATAGCTAATAAGTTTGAGACAATTTCGATGTCCTAAACATCTATTAGGATTTAGTATTAAGAAAGTTACCAAGTACACAGAGTGAGAGCAAAAACATAGTCCAAACCTCTCCTCGGTGAAGGCCAAGGTGCTCCGCCCAGAGAGAAAGCCGTAGGCTGAGAGAGAATTTACCAGCTTCCCAATGTCTTCCATCCATTTTGGAATTAACAACTTCTTTATCTTCGATGACCACAGCAATCTGGAAGTAGCAGGAGAAAAGCATCATGTAACCCACTTCAATCACCAACACATTACTTAATTATAAGTGATTTACACATTACTTAGTTATAAGCAATGTACACATTTACTTAGTTACAAGCAATTTACACATTACTACGTATAAGCAATTTGCTGTTGACTAAATACAGTTAACAATGCAGAAAATACTTGCCACGAAAGCAAAAAATAGTACTCTGGTTAGAAGTTAGGCTACTCTTAAAGTGATAGGAAGCTGAAATGAAGTGTATTTTTATAACCATTTTAAGTCTTGCATCAACTCTACATTGCATAATCAGGACTGTTGACCGAATTTGATATTATAAAACAGGACCAGCATACCAAATACACTGTGCATTGTATACAGAAAAGGAATCTGAGAAACACATACCTCGGAATCCCTTGATCCAAGCAAGCTTCTATCATTTATGTTAGCTGAACCAATCAATGCAATGCGATCATCAATGATCATTAACTTGCTGTGTACATAAATCTGTAAGGCAGACCGTGTTAAAAGGAATTTCTGTGATAATAAATAGTAAAAAAAGCATCGTGGCAACAAGCACTACAATGACATTAGTCTGATATATAACAAACAAATATATGGAAGCCAAATGAACAAGATTCAGCACCCTGGAGGAACAGAAAACATGCTCCCAGACTCAAAAATATTGACATTACCTGGCTAGTAACCACGGGACCTCCATCAGTTAGCCTACCATGTGCTCTGAGACCATGAAAGGAAATATAGTCATGGGCCTTAAGACCAATCACATCATACAGATTCTGCAGTATGGAATTAGGGCCTCTACAGATAGTCCGGTACTGCCAGTGCATAATCGCCCTCACAGATGCAGCTCCACCATCATCAATGCCTCCCTACCATGAGATTATTTCAGTAACAAAGCAACAGTGCATTCCTTATTACTGTAGCAGAAAATTACCTGAAAACCCGGTAAAAGGGGTATAACGATGATGGCCTTAAAGCGCTTTTTCTCTCTCTCTGCTCGAAGTATACGCCTGTACAATGCTTCCAACACACGGTTTTTAATTGTGTCATCCCCTGAAAGGCCTGATATGAAAAACTGATTCTGCAAAAGGCCAACCAAAAGGATGTTTAGATAATATGCCAGTATACTTAAATTCACGCGTAGAAAACACTAACTGATTACAAGCTTTAAAATGTATGTGTAGAATGTGATATTTTTGTTATGCTGCAGAAAATGAATCATCTAAATCACACTAATCACCACAAATACAAATAAGAAAGTAACAAGAACGCATGGTGAATATCACTTTACAGTATTATCTAGTAAAAACTACTAACAATTTGAATTGAGTTTGCATGTTAAAAGTTCAAACGATGAATACAGACCTCAATGTATACAAAGTGTTCTGCCTTTTCAATTAGAGAAAAGTAGGCATTGTGGATACTTCCTTCAATTTGAGTGGTTCCAGCTGACCATTGACCAACACTTCTAATAACCTGAGTGAAAACATTGATAAATTAAATAAACTGGAGATATGCAATGCAATTGATATACATGAATCCTCATTCCTCAGTTTCACCAAATATTTCAAAATCTATTGCATAGTGCCAAAACACTACCTGACAGCGACAAGTTGCCCTTGGTCCAACTTGCCCAATGTCAAGTACTGAAGCAACCTGATCTCCTTGCTCCTGCCTCTCCCACCATTTCTTATCCATGTGATGCCTATCTTCCTTTGATGAATCAAAACGCCTAATAGTTGCAGACTCAGGGGAACTGAGATTGTCTACAAAACCTCTCATAGGTAAATCCTGACGAGAAGCATCGAATTTTGCCTTTCGGTTGAGCAAAGGCTGTTTGAAGCCTGTTTTATTTGCGTTATCTGCCTGGTTGATGTCAAAGCCAGTCATCGCTAAATCTCCATCAGGCAATGCCTGAGGTTCAAGCTCTTGAGGTAAAAGTAATGGAACGTCCTGACTTGATGCACTTGATGCCAAGGAGGCTGTCTTTTTAACATCAACATTCTCATCATGATTTTGCTTACCCTCAGCCTCACCATTTGCTTCTTTACTTCTGCCCTTGTAATGTGGAATTACCATGTGGTGATGAGGCATCAGCAACGGAATTGCTTGCTCATTTGGAGCTTTATTCCTCTGGGAAAAGTGACGGCAAATTTACAATAAGAAGTGGGCTAACGCTTTCTCTGATGAGCAGATTAATGGAGCAAACTAACCTTTGCATAATTCCAACGCTGGACAAAATGCCTTGCTACATCCCGACAAGGTGGGCCGTACAGAGCACACTGGACGTCATGCCAGGGCATACGTGGATATTTAGTACGGTCAAGTTCATCTTTTGCAGTGTCCTCCCAAGAATTCGGCTCAGATTCCCTTACGCACAAGAGATTAAATTTAGGTATATTTACAAAGAAAGCATATGGGAGGTTGAGAACATCTAAAGCTAAATATGAAGGATTAAATTACTTACCTAGGGTTGTAGTAGTCTTTCCCTGGCCATATCGTAGAAGGAACATCGGTAACTTTGTGATCAGGACTATCATAGCGACCAAAGCACAGATCAAGTCCTCCAATATAGCAGACTTGGTTATCGACAATCACAATTTTCTCATGATGTGACCTTAAAGTTAATAAACAATTAAATTGTCAGAGTTACCCCGATAACATAGCAAAAAGTTAAAAAAAACAGCCATACCACAAGTATACACCACTTGAGAAATGATCGGGGTAGCGCAGAACTTTGACATTCTCATGAATGTTAAGTAGCCTATTTTTACTGTACAAGCTATTAATTTTCAAGGCAAGAGCAACCTCCTTATACATTAGAATGTAAATCTGCAAAACAAGGTACACAACCCATTAGTTAGTAATTGTCAGTTTATATCAACAATCAGATATTACTTCATGCTAAAACATCTATGGTACGAAATCAACTTAACTTCTTCAACAGTAATCCCTCTATTTATCTAGAAGTTTCCATTTTGTAAAAAATATACTCACTCGGACTTCATCTTTAAATATAAGCAAGTTTTTATTCTTAGTCTCCAATACACATCTTTGGCTACGACTTTATCATCATGTACTAGCCAAAAAAACTATCAAGGAAAATCCAACAACAGTATTTTCCTTTCTATAATACAATATACAGGAAAAATAAATAAAAAACATCAGTTATTCGCATACGGGACCTGTACATGAATGAAAAATGTTTTGCAAATCATATTGCCTATGGGTTGCAAAACCTCCTCTGTGGTCTCAACATCAAAGGCAATGAGTGGCTTATCACTAACAGCATGCACAAAAAGGAAGTAAGGATGAGAAGAGCGAAGAGGCTAGAATGAAGGGGTATTTTCTGCATGCTGCCTAACTTGTGGAGGTGTTTTCGTATTCTTGTTTGACCTTGTGAGGTCAAAAAACGTTTATAATACAAGAAAAGTGAGATATCTTCAGAGGATTATGAACTTGGGATAACTTATGAAGCAGAATATTTGCCTAAGTATATGATACAGAAATCTGCAACTCATGGATTGACATATATAACTAGAAGTGGTGAGGATGATAGTTCAAATAGCACGCACCTCATGAGTTCACCTAGCAAGTTCTGATTAGAAAATATGAAGCAACTACAATACCTGCACACCCTGCTTCGCTCTTGCTTCCAGTAGAGCATCAAGCTTAGATGACCCATGATGTTCAAAGGGACGTCGAAGATACAATTCTGGGCAGAGCCACCAGCCAGCAATAAATATCTGAATCAAATTTCAATTATCTTAGACTTATGTAAGATGGCAGATACATTCCTGTCAAGTAACTGAAAATAAAAAATAAACCTCGGATTTAGCATGCTCAATCGAGGAAGCAATTGCTTCAAATCCAGCTTGCCCATCTATAAACCACTGTGCCATACTCCCATCTTCCAACAGGCCCCTTGGTGGTGCAAATGAACCAAAGCGATGAGGGTAACACCAGCCCTCTGGAGGTTGTCTAGCAGCATTGATTGCAGTAACCCAATCCTTAACCTTAGACGAGCTTTTTGTTCGTAACTTGATTGTCCGGCCACCAGAGGATACCTTTCACCAGTGAATAGCATTAACAGATTCAGACTTGACAGAATATTGGCTACCAATTGTCTTGCTAACTCTAAAAAAGGTTGCCAACTGCAAGTTTTGGCATTGGCTTGCCTAAACATTGTCTAGCCAATTTTTTGGTAGCAAATCAAGCATGCCTGGGAGTTTGTGCTGCTTTTTATGAGCGTATGCAATATAAGTATTAACTACAGAAGTACTCCATAAAAGAGCTACAAACTTCTGCAGTCTCTTACGCAATAATGTCACAATCTCATGCCCTCGCCAAACATATCAACTCGTTCAAAATGGTTGTGGAATAACAATAAATTTTGTATCATAAGGGGAAGCGACAGAGACAAATTAATCTCATAAAGTGAGAAATATCACATGTTAACTACAATTTCATGTTCCAAGTCTCATACTAGCAGCTAAAACAGTGTCACTCTTACAACAGGATGTCAATTTAACAAGACTCAACACTCAGCTATACATCAAGATGTTACAGACGAATGTTCATTAAGATTCCTATACCACAAAGGCAGACAGTAACAATCTAGTACACCTCTGTTTGGCATTCAATGGCTATCCAGAAGCAATTATAGTACTCTACCGATATATTACTATTTAATAGCATCTTCTTTAGACCCATAACAGCAAATTTATAAGTACATTTCAGTGAATATTTCTGTAAATAACTAGATTTCATAAGGCAGCACTAGACAACACAACAACCACACACTGGCCATAACCGACATTTCCCGTGTAACTTCTTCAACTGCTCATAAAATTTTGCAGCAACTTATGTGGTACTTTCAAAAGATGGTTAGACATACTTGAGATTACAGAACTAATAAACTTGGTAGGCCCGAGATAATGAGACATGGTTTTTCTTAATTTGTGGCCTACTAGTAAAATTGCTTCTGGTAAAATGTGTTGAATTTGCATGGACTTTGTAGCAATTGCATGAGTACATGTCAAACAAATATGCTAAGTGAACACAGGAGATTATAATATGAAAAATGCACCTGGAATCCAAAATGCAATGGGTTGCGTTCTTTGATCTCCTTCGCTAGAGAGATTTGACCTTCTCCATTTATATCCATATGTGGCAATGCGTCAAAAATAATGACATCCAACAGCTTTGGATCAAAAGGATCTTTGAGTAAAGCCAAGAATCCTGGCTTCAGGACAACCCAAACCTATTGGCAAAACATTCAGATACAATGATACTAACAAAATAGCAAACTTGAACAATAAAAATTCTGCTTGATACCTTTTGCCAGCTGCTCTTGCAACAACTAAACAATCCACATGAACAACACTTCTCTTTATGGCCCTTCTGAATTTTTGGCAAATGACCAATTGAAACATAATCTTCTTTTAGCTTAGGCCCGTATTCCGGTAAAAATGACAAACATGATACCTCCAAAAATTTGCAAACCTGCATTTTTTGGGAAAACTTTTAAGATTAGGACATAAATTAAGAAGATACAACATGGGTTGCTTTAATGGCCTTTTTAATGCTTAATAACTGCTGGAATTAATAGTGGATGTACAAAGGATGTGTACCTCCCGTGAGTTCACAATATCCAAGTTTCCAAAAAAATGGTTAAGATATTCTTGCATGGCAACTTTTGCTCGGTCAGAAATTGAGTGTTGGCGTCCAAGAGCTGGTCGGATGACGGGCAAAACAGCAATTGAAGGAACATTTCTGCCACAACAGGTTCAGTGTCTTGCTTACTGCATGCATGGGATAACATATGGAGACTCAACTGCTCTAAATCAACTTTTGGCATTTTACAAAGCATCTGTACATCAATCACTCCAGTGTCATGAATATCCAAAGATGTATACCTATTTCTGATGGAGCTTTCATCGGGTTGCGAAGGAAGATTTACGTCGTCCACTTCATCCTCATCATGTACTACCGGCATATGATCCCCAATTCCCAAATTTTGGAGCCATTCTTTGACCTTAAATCGCAGTATATAAGGATCAATTCAGTGCTCAAGGATTGAAGTGGATTATTTTCTATCATACTTACTGACATTTACCCAAGTGTTAACTGATTTAGAGTGGCAGAACTCAATAAAAGAGAGTAACAAGGCATGTATGGAAAAACATTTATTGAACTTCCTTGGTTGCAGTATCAAATTAGAGAAACTTTTTTGAACTCATTAGATAACTTGAGAACAGATAACTTGATTAACTGGTAAAAAATGTGTATCTGGATGCACTAAGCAGGCTAGGAACCATAGCACATAAAGAACCACAAGTTTCAAATTATTCCTTGTTTCCTAGCTTACACACTCAATAATCCAAAGAACCTAATCCAATTCACTGGATAAATAACGGACATCCTATATTCCCTCCTAATTTCAAGCACATATTTGTTCCTCCCTCACCTATTGTAGCTTCTTTTGTACGAATGCCATTGCTATTATAACTTGTGCAAACTAAATGGGCCTACCTCATTTGTGTTGACGTGTTGTTTCACATGTGTTTGTTCGCGTGCAGTGGCAGTGGACTATTCTGCCCCAAACACTTGTATATATGTTGTTTCTCCTCTTATCCTATTAATGAAAAGATATACAAAAGCCTTTTGCACGTTCTCTATAAAGAATGGATCTAGTTCAGTTATAGAACAACATTACTCAACTTAGGACATACGAATGCAATAATTTGCATACAACTGGAAGGTGCCCACTTATGGCCTACCAAAGTTCACGCACTATACACTATATATAGAATTCTAGTTCTAAAAAGTCAACACTAATCAAGATAGCCATGTAACCAACCTGTTCCTGCTTCTCGTGGAATTCTTCAAGAAATTCACGTCGCTTCAAAGCAAAGTGTAGATAGAGAACCTGGGAAGCTTTCTTAAAAAGACGCCACCTAAACTGATAGAAGTAGTGAACATTATTTAGTCCACATATGACGCATCTGTATTTAATGCAATAATAACAACAGAACACATAATAGGAGGGAATAGGCACCACAAGTAGCAACTACCTATTTGGTTAAATACCTAACGAGAATCATGATTTTTGCTAGGTATTTGACCAAATACAAACCCTAAGTAGCAAGAAATTCCAGGGCACATGTGTCCCATGGGTTTTTTCTCTATTGACAGCTTAGTGTTTGTTCGTGTGTTTATGAACATGTGCACTCGTACGATGTATCATGAGTTCTATTAACTTTGAACTTTTACAAACTTATGCTCCAGATATTACATCACGAATCCTTTGTACTCAATAAGGATAACAACATCTATCCATGAAATTTTATCTGAAAGCCCAATTCATGAAATAAATGCATTCCTAAGTTCTTGTAACCAAATGAAAACTCGGCACTTTCAGCAAATTTTAAGGAAGAAAATCACCAGAGTTATAGTTAGTAGTGGCACAATGTTGCACTTGCACCTGCGAGGGTAGCTCTTTACTATCCAAATTTCAAATACACGTCCAGCTATGAAACACAAAAACAACCTGTTCATGGAACATTCTGAACGGAAACCCATCATTGCCAATTAGCCTGGGCCATCAATTCACAAGCAGAACTGAAACTGTGCTTATCCGAATCGCATTTGAGCCAACCAATAACCTGACGTAATTTCATATTTGGAGTCCTCGCCTTCTAACACCAAACCATGAAGGTCGAGCACGCAATAGCCACACCCCAATAGTCAGAGAAAATTGAATCTCAGTTCAAATGCTCGCGTTCATGTCCCACTATTATAGTATATACTGAATTACTGGCCACTCAAATCAACTGATCGCATGGAAACCTAGAACCAAAACGAAGCAATTGAGGCAACAACCAGAAGCGTAGCTACAACGACAGTAAGGGCCGTCCAATTAACCTGGGACGTCTAACTTGATCATAGATTTTGGTCACGCAAAATTTCGGACTAAGCAGCAGCAACGCAAGACACTGAATTCGCACGACTCCCCAGGAACCCGAGCAGGGTCAGGCATCACCGATGGGAGGTACGGAATGTTCGGAATCGTAAACCGGAGAAGAGGGGCGCAGGAGGATCCGCGGACCTGCTTGTAGTTGATCTCGATGGTGTAGGAGAGGAGCATGGGTGTGATGTCGCCGGCGTCGGGGCGCGAGACGGAGAAGATGGTGGCGCGCGGGAGCTCCTCGAACACCCGCGTGGCCTCGGACAGACGGAACGACGCCGACGCCGCGAGGACCTCCGGCCGCCGCGCCGGCGCAGACGGCGAGGACGAGGACGAGGCCGACGCGTCCCCCTCGGCGGCGGGCTCCGGCTGCATCCGCTCGTACCGGTGGCCGTGGCGCTCCGCCGGCAGGCGCTCCATGTTCATGGAAGCTTCGCGAAGGGGAACAGGTCGGACGGGGCTCGTCCGATCTGGCTGGACGGCGAATTCCCCCGGGTTGTATACCGATTTGGCTGGTCTCCTTCGGGGTGCGGGAATGGGCCGGCAGGAAAGATGGGGCGGAACGCGAAAAGGACGTCAAATTTCCAGGTTGGACTTCCGAATTGGATGAGGAAAATTACAAATTCCAGGAACGCCAGCCAGGAGAACGGGGGGATTCTCAAAAATCAATTAAAAAGAACAACGGAAGAACATGGAGGAATTCGGGTTTGGGGGACGGGAGAATCACGGAGCGTCGTGTGTGGGACCGGCTTGGGCAGGTGCACGCGTCGGTCTTCCACGGACGCCGGGAGAAGCAGCACCTTTCCAAACTTTTTTTTTATAAGCTAACCTTTCCAAACTTCGGTGGAGTCGGGACCGGTGGAAACGGACAGCATGTCGGCAAAAGAGATCAAAGAGATGCTCAACTCGTTCGCCGAGTTTAGAGTTGAGTGGATCAGGCGTTCTGGGAATATTGCCGCGCATAAATTAGCTAAAGTAGCTGTAGGAGAAGAGAGGTGTGACGTTTGGGTGGGTTCACCACCAGACTTTTTTCTAAATGTAATTTCGGATGAGATTTCAAACTTGGTTTGAATAAATGCGGCAAGTTCCCTTAAAAAAACTTATTGCCACGGGCCCATTTGAACATATACACAGATAATAGCATGTATAGATGGGGGGAGAGGGGAGAGGCCAAGGGGCGCCCCAAGTAGGGCCAAATCCTACTTGGGGACTTCCCCAAGCCCCCCCCCCCCCCCCCTCTTCCATATATGAGTGTGGGAGGAAGGCAAGAAGAGGATGCGCCCCATTTCCTTTCTCTCACGAGAAGGGGAAGGCAGGAGGGGCCACCCCTCCCCTTTCCTTCCCCTAGGGTCGGCCGGCCATGTAGAGGGACGCACCAGCCACCTAGTGGGCTGGTCTGTCCCCTCCTTTGGTTCATTAAGCCCATACACTTACTGGGGGTGTCCGGAACCCCTTCTGTGACTCGATGACTACCCGGTGCACTCTGAAACTATTTTGGTGTTTGAATATCATCGTCCTATATATCAATCTTTACCTCTCGACCATTTCGAGACTCCTCGTCATGTCCATGATCTCATCCGGGACTCCAAACAACATTCGGTCACCAAATCATATAACTCATATAACACTATATCGTCAACAAACGTTAAGCGTGCGGACCCTACGGGTTCAAGAACTATGTAGACATGACCGAGACACCTCTCCAGTCAATAACCAATAGCGGAACCTGGATGCCCATATTGGCTCCTACATATTTTATGAAGATCTTTATCGGTCGAACCTTACGACAACATACGTAATTCCCTTTGTCCATCAGTATGTTACTTGCCCGAGATTCGATCGTTGGTATCTTCATACCTAGTTCAATCTCATTACCGGCAAGTCTCTTTACTCGTTCCGTAATACATCATTTCATAACTAACTCCTTAGTCATTTGCTTGCAAGCTTATGATGTGTATTACTGAGAGGCCCGGAGATACCTCTTCCATACTCGGAGTGACAAATCATAATCTCGATCTATGCCAACTCAACAAACACCTTCGGATATACCTGTAGAGCATCTTTATGATCACCCAGTTATGGTGTGACATTTGATAGCACACAAGGTCTTACTCTGATATCCGGGAGTTGCATAATCTCATAGTCGAAGAATTATGTATTTGACATGAAGAAAGCAGTAGCAATAAACTGAACGATCAATATGCTAAGCTAACGGATGGGTCTTGTCCATCACATCATTCTCATAATGATGTGATCCCGTTACCAAATGACAACTCATGTCTATGCTTAGGAAACCTTAATCATCTTTGATCAACGAGCTACTCTAATAGAGGCTCATTAGGGACACGATATTTGTTTATGTATCCACACATGTATTTAAGTTTCCGATCAATACAATTATAGCATGAATAATAAACATTTATCATGATCTAGGAAATATAATAATAACCATTTTATTATTGCCTCTAGGGCATATTTTCATCAGGCACAGGCAGCGGCGGCACCGCCACGGCCGCATAGCCCGCGCGCGACATCAACGGCGTCTGGAACACGGCGTTCCCCTGGGCCGGCCCTACGCCGACGCTCATCGACCTCACCGGCCCTGATGACAACAATGAGGACGCGTAGGGCAGCGCGCCGCCACGTAGTTAACTTGTTTAATGTTAATTAATGTAGATGTGGACGCGTGGACTATCGCCGGCATTCGTGGCCGATTTAATGTTTAATTGATGTTTGTTTTTATTTTCAAAATGTTTGTATTCTTTTTTTTCGCGCGTCGTCATAATGGGTCAGGCCAGCGTTGGGCGCATGTGCCGACCCAAACCTGGAAGCGGACGTTGGTGTCCGTCGAGCCGACCCAAACGGACAAAAAACGAATAAATCATCTTTGATTCCCACGATTTTCAAAATGCGGAATTAGGGAAAATGTAGGTAGAGTAGCATGCCATCTTCACTACTACATATTGTGAGGATGTTCGATTGTGCACATGAAAACAGAGGATTATTTCAAAGAGATTGGAATAGTTGAAAAAAGAAATCCTATGAAATCTAGTGCAGATGAATTCTAAAGAAAAATTCTTATGGTTTGCAATCTTACAAATCAACAATCCACGTAGAAAAATTCTGACGGGTTAGTTCAAACTTTTTCTTGTAAAGAAAAAAATAATCCTCCAAAATCTCTTCACAAATCCTTTGAATCAAAGAGCCCTCATTTTAGTGGTCACCTGAAACCCGCCCCCTTGTCGCCCTCCTCTAGCAACAAAGGGTGAAAACCTTCCACCATGCTTCCTCCCTCCCCCTCGTCTCCCTCCTCTTGACGCCATCTCAACGAAGCAATTTGGGCTCCAGTGACTGGGGAGCATCTCTACTAGATGCATCTCCTACTCGTGAGTTGGCCCTCGGGGCAGTGGGTGATACGTCTCCAATGTATCTACTTTTCCAAACTCTTTTGCCCTTGTTTTGGACTCTAATTTGCATGATTTGAATGGAACTAACCCAGATTGACGCTATTTTCAGCAGAATTGCCATGGCGTTATTTTTGTGCAGAAATAAAAGTTCTTGAAATGACCTGAAACTTCACGGAGACACGTTTTGGAATTAATAAAAATATTGGCGAAAGAATCAGTAGAAGGGGGCCCACACCCTATCCACGAGGGTGGGGGCGCGCCCTACCCCCTGAGCGCGCCCCCTGCCTCATGGGCCCCCTGGACCTCCACCGACCTCAACTCCAACTCTATATATTCATGTTCGGGGAGGAAAAATCAGAGAGAAGGATTCGTTGCATTTTACGATACGGAGCCGCCGCCAAGCCCTGTTCTTCCTTGGGAGGGCTGATCTGGAGTCCGTTCGGGGTTCCGGAGAGGGAAATCCGTCGCAATCGTCATCATCAATCATCCTCCATCACCAATTTCATGATGCTCACCGCCATGCGTGAGTAATCCCATTGTAGGCTTGCTGGACGGTGATGGGTTGGATGAGATTTACCATGTAATTGAGTTAGTTTTGTTAGGGTTTGATCCCTAGTATCCATTATGTTCTAAGATTGATGTTGGTATGACTTTGCTATGCTTAATGCTTGTCACTGGGGCCCGAGTGCCATGATTTCAGATCTGTACCTATTATGTATCCTACCTTGCAAGTTATAGTCACCTACTATGTGTTATGATCCGGCAACCCCGGAGTGACAATAGTCGGGAAAATTCTCGGTGATGACCGTAGTTTGAGGAGTTCATGTATTCACTAAGTGCTAATGCTTTGGTCCGGTACTCTATTAAAAGGAGGCCTTAATATCCCTTAGTTTCCATTAGGACCCCGCTGCCACGGGAGGGTAGGACAAAAGATGTCATGCAAGTTATTTTCCATAAGCACGTATGACTATATTCGGAATACATGCCTACATTATATTGATGAACTGGAGCTAGTTCTGTGTCACCCTGTGTTATAACTGTTGCATGATGAATGCCATCCGACATAATTATCCATGATTGATCCATTGCCTACGAGCCCGTTTCATATTGATCTTTGCTAAGTTACTTCTCCATTGCCACTATTACGATTGCTACAAAACTGCTACTGTTACCTTTGCCACAGTTACCGTTACTTCCATACTACTTTGCTACTAAATACTTTGCTGCAGATATTAAGTCTTTCAGGTGTGGTTGAATTGACAACTCAAATGCTAATACTTGAGAATATTCTTTGGCTCCCCTTGTGTCGAATCAATAAATTTGGGTTGAATATTCTACCCTCGAAAACGGTTGCGATCCCTTATACTTGTGGGTTATCAGTGGGGTGTGCTGCTATAGCAGGGGGTTGCCCCTTGGCGTGCGACGGAGGCACTTGTGATGTGGCATGGTAGTGCTCCATAGTGAACATGTAGAGGTCATGGGCGACACGGGCGGTTTGGGCCAAATCTAGGCTCGAGCGGCCATGGCCTGGGTAGTGGAGGTCGTGGTGGGCAGGTAGTTAGCTATGGTTCCTACAGGTTTGTGGTATGCATGGCGGTGCTCGTGCACCTTGTGCTCAGGCAATCTAGATCTGGATAGGGGCGGGTTGTGTGATATGGTGATGTTGCGGTGGTGGTGATGGTGCACCTAGTTCGTGTGCTCGTCATAGTAGTGGTGTCTGCCGGGCGGTGGAGGTGGTGTGGTGTTGTAGCTGGTGGTGGGCGGCGACTGGCATGAGGATATTTGGGCCGCGGTGCCCAAATATGGAGGTGGCTATGACATTCGTCGGGCACGTGGAGATGGCAGGCGTTGAGCAGGGATGGTGTGATGGTCTAGCCGGTATTGGATTGGGAGGAGGCGGTGTTGTAGTGTCGGGCTAGGGCCTTGCTCCTGGCTGTGGCCGGGGTAGACGATGGTGATGCCCGTAAGCATTCACTTCCTTCTTAAAGGTTTTGTTTGAGGCAACATGATCGGTTCTTCGCCCGAGGGAGCTCCGAGGGAAACCTCATATCAGTAGGTATTCTATTATTATTATAGGAATTTCCATCAGAATTACCATAAGCATTTGAAGAATTAGTAGGATATGTCATAGGATTATTACCAAAGTTTTTTCTATAAGCATTGTTGTTGAAATTACTTCTAGAAATAAAATTCACATCAACGTTGTCTTTATTTTGCTCAATCAAAGTAGACAATGACATATCATTTGGATCCATAGAAGTTTGTTTAGTAGTAAGCAAGGACATAATCAACCTTTTCACTGAGAGAGGAAAATTCCTCGACGGAATTTACTTTCTTAACAGTTGGAACTCGCTTGATGTTCCAATGGGAATATTTTATGGTCATGTTGTCGAGAAGCTTAGTTGCCTCTTCAAGAGTCATCCCCAAAAATGTACCACCTGCAGGAGAGTCCATAAGATTACTGGAAACAAAGTTTAGTCCTACATAGGAATTTCGTAGTACCATCCAAAGACTTAAACCATCGGTATGGCAATTCTTTAGCATATTTTTCATTCTTTCCCAAGCTTGGGCAACATGCTCTTGATCAATTGTTTAAAATTCTAATTTGGCTCTTCAAAGATATAATTCTTGCGGGAGCAAAATAATTTCCAATAAAAGCATCTTTACATTTAGTACAATAAGCAATGTCATGTTTAGGCAAAGACACTACTCATGCCTTAGCTCTATCTCTTAGGAAAAAGGAAATACTTTCTATTTTATAATATCAATGTCCATATCTTTAGCGTTTTGCATATCACAAAGTGCAACAGTAGTATTAAGATGAGCAACAGAATCTTCAGTATAATTTCCAGAAAATTGATCTTGCATAACGAGATTCAACAAAACAACTTTAATTTCATAAGACTCTGCACTAGTGGTGGGAGGAGCAATAGGAGTCTCGAAAACATGCAATGACATGGTAAACAAATTACAATTGGGTAGCAATTAAATTGTAATAAAGATTCAATAGATGACACACCAATCGTTTTAACATCTTCATCATTATTATCATGAAAACCGTATGCAAACGCCTTTTCTATAAATTCATGTCTAGCTCTCATCCTTCCCTTCCTTTTTATACTTTCATCAATGGAGATTTGGATAGCTTTTAAAGATTCAGACATCTCATCTTTCTTAGGTGGAAAAATAATAATTTTTAAAATATCTACATTACGCACAAGTATATCCATGTTTCTAAACATATCATCAACTTCGCTCAATTTCTTTTTCAACCATAGCGTTGAAATTCTTTTGAGAACTAATAGTATAGTAGGTATCATATTATTATTATTATTATTATATGATTTTTCATAGGGATTACCATGATTATTAGAGGGATTACCGGGGTACGATCTAAGATTATTAAAATTCCCTATATAAGCATTATTATTGAAATTATTTCTTGAGATAAATTCACATCAATAGCATCATTATTTTGCTCAATTAAAGCAGTCAATGGGACATCAATTGGATCATATTTAGAGGCAAGCATAGTCATGATAGCATCAATTTTCTCACCCAGAGAGGATACTTCCTCAACAAAATTTACCTTCTTACCAGTTGGAGCGCGTTCGGTGTGCTATTGGCAGTAGTTTGTCGTCATAATGTCGAGAAGATTTGTCGCTTCTCCAAGTGTTATTCCCATAAATGTTCCACCTGCAACTGGGTTTAGAAGGTTTCTTCAAACAAAGTTTAATCCCGCATAAAAAAAATTGCACTATCATCCACAAACTTAATCCATGCATTGGACAATTTTTAATCATTAATTTCATTATCGCCCATGAATGTACAACATGTTCTTGCTCATGTTGTTTAAAATTCATAAGATCTCGCAACCAACTTATGGTTCTGGCCCATGGATAGAAAGCTTCCACGCAACCCTGTCCATAGCAAGTTCTTGGGTGATACTCTAATCCTTCAAATCTCTCTTTACGGACTCCTCCCATGTCAAATTTGGTCTACCCCGACCTCTCTTGACATTCTCTACGCACTTTAGCCATTCGCTATGCACTAGAGCTTCCGGAGGCCTGGACTAAATATGCCCAAATCATCTCAAACGATGTTGAACAAGCTTCTCTTCAATTGGTGCTACCCAAACTCTATCTCGCATATCATCATTTTGAACTTGATTCTTCCTAGTGTGGCCACACATCCATCTCAACATACGCATCTCTGCCACACCTAACAGTTGAACATGTCACCTTTTAGTTGGCCAACACTCAGTGCCTTACAACATTGCGGGTTGAATCGCCGTCCTATATAACTTGCCTTTTAGCTTTTGCGTGGTACTCTCTTGTCATAGAGAATGCCAGAAGCTTATTGCCACTTCATCCATCCGGCTTTGATTCAATGGTTCACATCTCCATCAATACCCCATCCTTTTGCAACATTGACCCCAAATATCGAAAGGTGTCCTTCTGAGGCACCACATGCCCATCAAGGTTCCTCCTCATGCCTAGTTAAGAGATATTATGTTAGCGGAAGAAAAATATTTAGTAATAAAGGCATCTTTACACTTGTGCCATGGATCAATATTGTTTTAGGCAAAGATGAAAACCATTGTTTAGCTCGATCTCTAAGAGAGGAAGGAAATAATTTCAATTTCACAATATCATTATCCACATCTTTCATTTTTTTTCATACTACATAATATAACAAAGGTATTAAGATGGGATGCAACATCTTCATGAGGATTTCCAGTAAATTGTTCTTTCATAACAAGATTTAATAATGCACCTTTTATATCATATGGCACCGTGATGACCCACAAGTATAGGGGATCTATCGTAGTCCTTTCGATAAGTAAGAGTGTCGAACCCAGCGAGGAGTAGAAGGAAATGACAAGCGGTTTTCAACAAGGTATTCTCTGCAAGCACTGATATTATCGGTAACAGATAGTTTTGTGATAAGATAATTCTTAACGAGTAACAAGTAACAAAAGTAACTAAGGTGCAGCAAGGTGTCCCAATCCTTTTTGTAGCAAAGGACAAGCCTGGACGAACTCTTATATAATGCAAAGCACTCCCGAGGACACATGGGAATTATTGTCAAGCTAGTTTTCATCATGCTCATATGGTTCACATTCGTTACTTTGATAATTTGATATGTGGGTGGACCAGTGCTTGGGTGCTGCCCTTCCATGGACAAGCCTCCCACTTATGATTAACCCCTCTCGCAAGCATCCGCAACTACGAAAGAAGAATTAAGATAAATCTAACCATAGCATGAAACATATGGATCCAAATCAACCCCTTAGGAAGCAACGCATAAACTAGGGTTTAAGCTTCTGTCACTCTAGCAACCCATAATCTACTTATTACTTCCCAATGCCTTCCCCTAGGCCCAAATCATGGTGAAGGGTCATGTAGTTGACGTTCACATAACACCACTAGAGGAAAGACAACATACATCTCATCAGAATATCGAATGAATACCAAATCCACATGATTACTTATAACAAGACTTCTCCCATGTCCTCGGGAACAAACGTAACTAATCACAAAGCATATTCATGTTCATAATTGGAGGAGTATTAATTATCATTAAGGATCTGAACATACGATCTTTCACCAAATAAACCAATTAGCATCAACTACAAGGAGTAATCAACACTACTAGCAACCCACAGGTACCAATCTGAGGTTTTGAGAAAAAGATCGGATACAAGAGATGAACTAGGGTTTGAGAGGAGATGGTGCTGGTGAAGATGTTGATGGAGATTGACCCCCCTCTCGATGAGAGGATCGTTGGTGATGATGATGGCTTCGATTTCCCCCTCCGAGAGGGAAGTTTCCCTGACAGAACAGCTCCGCCGGAGCCCTAGATTGGTTCTGCCCAAGTTCCTCCTCGAGACGGCGGCGCTTCGTCCCAAAAGCTTCCTTATGATTTTTTCCAGGTAAAAACCCTTCATATAGCAGAAGATGGGCACCGGGGGCCTGTCAGGTGGACGGCAAGGCAGGGGGCGCACCCAAGGGGGTAGGGTGCGCCCCCAACCTTGTGGCTGCCTGGTGGGTCCCCTCTGGTGCTTTCTTCGCCCAATATTTTTTACTAATTCCAAAATGATTCTTCGTAAAGTTTTAGGACTTTTGGAGTTGTGCAGAATAGGTTTCTAATATTTTCTCCTTTTCCAGCCCAGAATTCCAGCTGCCGACATTCTCCTTCTTCATGTAAACCTTGTAAAATAAGAGAGAAAAGGCATAAGTATTGTACCATAATGTGTAATAACATCCCATAATGCAATCAATATCAATATAAAAGCATGATGCAAAATGGACGTATCAACTCCCCCAAGCTTAGACCTCACTTGTCCTCAAGCAAAAGCCAAAATCAAAAAATGCGTCCACATGTTTAGAGATAGAAGTGTCGATAAAATAAAATACGAACATGAGGGCATCATGATCATATTTGGAACATCAATATATATTGTCATATAATCTCTTATGATAAAGTAACAATTCATTCACAAGGTAAATTATGAATTAAAAACTTCATTGAATACTAACAAACTATGATCTCAGTCATTGAAGCAATTGCAATTTATCGGAACATCGGAAAGAGTCAATTTAAGAGCTTTTCAGCAAGTCCACATACTCAACTATCATTTAATCTTTCACAATTGCTAACACTCACGTGATACTTATGGGTTCAAAGCCTTAGTCAAACACAGAGAAAGATAGGGGCTTAAGTTTCGCCTCCCAACCTTTTACCTCAAGGGTAATGTCAACAATAATACTTTATGATACCCTACATCTGAGTGGATATATATATATCTGGATCTTTCTCCAACACATAGTGCTTGCTGATGACCCACAAGTATAGGGGATCTATCGTAGTCCTTTCGATAAGTAAGAGTGTCGAACCCAACGAGGAACAGAAGGAAATGACAAGCGATTTTCAACAAGGTATTCTCTGCAAGCACTGAAATTATCAGTAACAGATAGTTTTGTGATAAGATAATTCATAATGGGTAATAAGAAACAAGAGTAACTAAGGTGCAGCAAGGTGGCCCAATCCTTTTTGTAGCAAAGTACAAGCCTGGACGAACTCTTATATAATACAAAACGCTCCCGAGGACACATGGGAATTACTTTGTCAAGCTAGTTACTTTGATAATTTAATATGTGTGTGGACTAGTGCTTGGGTGCTGTCCTTACTTGGACAAGCCTCCCACTTATGATTAACCCCTCTCGCAAACATCTGCAACTATGAAAGAAGAATTAAGATAAATCTAACCATAGCATGAAACATATGGATCCAAATCAGCCCCTTACGAAACAACGCATAAACTAGAGTTTAAGCTTCTATCACTCTAGCAACCCATCATCTACTTATTACTTCCCAATGCCTTCCCCTAGGACCAAATAATGGTGGAGTGTCATGTAGTTGATGTTCACATAACACCACTAGAGGAAAGACAACATACATATCATCAGAATATCGAACGAGTACCAAATTCACATGATTACTTATAACAAGACTTCTCCCATGTCCTCAGGAACAAACGTAACTACTCACAAAACATATTCATGTTCATATTCAGAGGAGTATTAATTATCATTAAGGATCTGAACATATGATCCTCCACTGAATAAACCAACTAGCATCAACTACAAGGAGTAATCAACACTACTAGCAACCCACATGTACCAATCTGAGGTTTTGAGACAAAGATCGGATGCAAGAGATGAACTGGGGTTTGAGAGGAGATGGTGCTGGTGAAGATAGTGATTGAGATTGACCCCCTCTCGGTGAGAGGATCGTTGGTGATGACGATGACTTCGATTTCCCCCTCCGGGAGGGAAGTTTCCCCGGCAGAACAGCTCCCCCGGAGCCCTAGATTGCTTCTGCCCAGGTTCCGCCTCGAGACGGTGGTGCTTTGTCCCAAAAGCTTCCTTATGATTTTTCCAGGTCAAAACACAACATATAGCAAAATATGGGCTCCAGGGGCCTGCCAGGTGGGGCACAAGGCAGGGGTGCGCCCAGGGGGTAGGGCGCGCCCTCCACCCTTGTGGTTACCTGGTGGGTCCCCTCTGGTATTTTCTTCGCCCTGTATTTTTTATTAATTCCAAAACAATTCTCTGTAAATTTTTAGGACTTTTGTAGTTGTGTAGAATAGGTCTCTAATATTTGCTCCTTTTCCAGCCCAGAATTCCAGCTGCCGGCATTCTCCCTCTTCATGTAAACCTTGTAAAATAAGAGAGAAAAGGCATAATATTGTACCAAAATAGGTAACAACCCATAATGCAATAAATATCAATATAAAATAATGATGCAAATGGATGTATCAACTCCCCCAAGCTTAGACCTCGCTTGTCCTCAAGCGGAGGCCAAAATTGATAATCATGTCCTCATGTTTAGAGACAGAGGTGTCGATAAAATAAAATACGGACATGAGGGCATCATGATCATCTTTTTAGAACAACAACATATATTGTCATATAATTTCTTATGCTAAAGTAACAATTCATTCACAAAGTAAAGTATGAAACAAGAAATTTATTGGAAACTAACAAACTATGATCTCAGTCATTGGAGCAATTGCAACTTATCATAACATAGAAAAGAGTCAATGTAATAGCTTTTCAGCAAGATCACATACTCAACTATCATTTAGTCTTTCACAATTGCTAACACTCACGCGATACTCATGAGATTAAAGTTTCAATCAGACACAGAGAAAGATAGGGGCTTATAGTTTCGCCTCCCAACCTTTTACCTCGAGGGTAATGTCAACAATAATAGCTTATGAATATCTACATCCGAGTGGATATATATATATATATATATTTGGATCTCCCTCCAACATAAAGTGCTTGCCCAAAAAGAAAAATTGTAAAAGGAATAGGTGAAGATCACCATGACTCTTGTATAAGGAGAGAAATCAAAAAGTAAAAGATAGGCCCTTCATAGAGGGAAGCATAGGTTGGCATGCGCTTTTATGGTTGGATGCACAAAATCTTAATGCAAAAGAACATCACTTTATATTGCCGCTTGTGATAAAGAACTTTATTATGCAGTCCGTCACTTTTATTTCTTCCATATCACAAGTTCGTATAAAGCTTACTTTCTTCACACTAATAGATCATACATATTTACAGAGCAATTTTTATTGCTTGCGCCGATGACAACTTACTTGAAGGATCTTACTCAATCCATAGGTAGGTATGGTGGACTCTCATGGCAAACTGGGTTAAAGGATGTTTGAATGAACAAGTAGTATCTCTACTTGGTGCAAAAAGATTTGGCAAGTATGTGGTGGAAGCAAGCTGAACATGTTGGAGGATCCATAATAATATAACTTCTATTCGGATATAAATAAACATAACCCATTACATTGTCTTCCTTTTCCAACATCAAATCTTTTGCATATAATATTTTAATGAGTGCTCACAATCACAAAAGATGTCTAAGATAGTATATTTATATGTGAGACCTCTCTTTCTTTGTTACTTCCTATTAATTGCAAGAATGACCAAGACTATGTTTGTAAACTAACAACAAGTTTCATACATCATACTTCTTATATGTGAAGTCATCACTTCCCATAAGATCATTATATAATCTTTTTATTCTTTTTTTCTTTTTCTCCTCAAGATCATAGCAAGAAAGCAAATCCCTCAACTCAAAACTACTCTTTATTATATATCTCACGAACTCGGTTATACAGATAGAACATAGAGCAAAACTCAAAGCTAGATCATACTAAAAACTTTTATTCTACTAGATAAAGATGTAACCAAAAGGATTGAACTAAGAAAATCGATAAAAGTAAAGGTGTGATGATGATGATACGATACTGGGGCATCTCCCCCAAGCTTGGTAGTTGCCAAGGGGAGTGCCCATACCCATGCATTTATGCCTCTTTCATCGGAGGTGGTGATGAGATATTCTTGGCGATGATGCCCCTTAGGATGCGATTATCCTCCTCGAGCTTATTATTTTGCTGCTTAAGATCCATTATTTCCTTGTGAAGTTTACCCGTGACGGCTAGAGCTCCCATCACCCATGGATGTTTTATAGCCGCGTGGGAAAAGCAACACTATTTTTCATATTTTCATAAGAGAGAAATCTAGCATTGGGAGGGATGACCAAATTTGGTATTGCTGAGCTCTGAAGTTCCTCCAGCTTGGCTCCAGGTTGAAGACGAGAGGTAGCTTCTTGATCCTCCTCCATGGCATCCACCCTTTTCAAGTCAGCCTTCATCTCTTCCTTCATTGATTGCCCGAAGTGGTCTACTTCAATGTTTGCTCTTGGGCCCGGTGTCGGATGAGAGACATGACTCTCCCCGACTGACTCTTACGAAGACATCTTGCTCTAAATCTACTGCAGAAACAACTCAAAACAAAAACTGGGGATATTGCTGTGGTACGGTGGTCAAAACCTTCGGGAGATTATATAATGAATTTTTACCAACCAAAAGAAGTTTTCCACAAGAAAACGGAGTCTGGACGGCACACGAGGTGGCGGCAAGGTACAGGGGCGCGCCTAGGGGGGGTAGGGCTCGCCCCCTGCCTTGCCGCTTCCTCATGCACCTCTTTGGACTGCTTTTAATTTTCCTAATTTTTAAATATTCCAAAACGGAGAAAAATTGCCATTAGAAAAGTTTTGGAGTCGGTTTACTTACCATATCACGTACCTATTCCTTTTCGGAGTCTAAAACATTCTGGAAAGTATCCATTATGTACTCCTACGGTGTTATAGTATTAATTATATTGCTCTCAACATTTATGGGAGTACCTAAGATATAGTGTTTGATTCTTTGACCATTTACACTACAAAAAAAAGACACATCCCTGACATTTTGGGCCAAACAATTTTTTTTTCTGTCATACATATGACACTTCTATGATGATAATTGTGACAAAACCCGATATCATCATAGATGTGGTGGGCTCCTACTTCTATGACAAAAAATCATGACAAAAATGGGCTTTTTGTCCTGGGCGGGCCGGAGACGCAGCTGCATGACATTCTTTGGGCCGTCCATGACAGAAAAACCCGTGGTAGAAGCGAGGGCGAGGAAAATTTTGGGGAGTTCCCGGTTATGGTGGGAGGTCGGGGGCCGAGCGATGCGCGTTTCTCTCGTACACGTACGCGCGTGTGTGCGAGGCATTGGCTCTAACTGAACCCGAGCGAGGCGTTGGGCTCTAACTGAACCCGAGCGATTGCACTGCAGGCTACACGTTACTGAACCCGAGCGATCGATCGATGGCTGATAATTGAACCAGATCGAGCGATTCCTTCACTACTGCTGCTAACTGAAGTCGGTCGATGCTACCTCTGGGATGAACAGTGAGCGTTGTGGGGGGGGGGGTGGATGAATAGTGAGCAGTGGTGTTGCCTCTGGATGAACAGGACCCCGTGGTGTGGAGGGCTGGATGAACAGTAGATGGTGGAGGGGTGCCCGTGGAGGGGTGGTTGAACAGTAATCGGTGGAGTAGCGCGCGGTGGAGGCTGGATGAACAGGAGCCCGTGGAGGCTGGAGGAGGTCGACGGTAGCCCGTGGAGGCTGGAGGAGGTCGACGGTGGAGATGAACAGTATCCCGTGGAGTCCCGTTTTGCGGTACGCCACACCCCTCCCGATGAACAGGACCCCCGTTTCGACCGTAGCGCTCCAACACAAGTCCGTTTCGTCCGTTTTGCGGTACGCCACACCCCTCCCGATGAACAGGAGCCCCGTTTCGACCGTAGCGCTCCAACACAAGTCCGTTTCGTCTGTTTTGCGGTACGCCACACCCCTCCCGATCAACAGGACCCCCATTTCGACCGTAGCACTCCAACAAAAGTCCATTTCGTCCGTTTTGCGGTACGCCACACCCGTCCCGATCAACAGGACCCCCGTTTCGACTGTAGGAGGTCCGTTTCCTCCGTTTTGTGGTATGCCACACCCCTCCCGATGAACATGATCCCGTTTCAAACATGGCCGGTCGAACACAAGGCCATTTCCTCCGTTCTGCGGTACGCCAGGCCTTGTTTCCATCGCCTGTTCCGTCCAAGCCCTCCCGATGAACACGACGACGCATATCCGTTCTGACCCAGCCGGTTGGCTCCCACGTGTTCTGTTGCCTCCCGATAAACACGACGCATTTCGTTGCCTCCCCATGAACACGAGCATTCCGTTGCCTCCCCATGAACACAATGACGATGCTGTTTCTCCGTTCCGACCCAGCCATGTACGCGAGCCCTGGCCGTACGTATGCGCGAGTAGGCGTTCGAGACCCCGCCCGTATGTACGTACGTGGCCGTATTTTCTTTCTTGCACCCTGGCCGTTGTACGTACGTGTACATGCTACGTGCGCGCCTCTACTACGACACGTGCGCGCCTCTACAACGACCAGTATGTACGTACACGTTCGCGACCAGAATGACAACACTACGTATGCTTCGACCAGGTGGGTCCCGACTGTCACGCACTTCCTTGCGTGCGAAGATGTAGCTGGTGGGTCCCAGCAGTCAGGGGGGCTGAGGGAGTCCTGGACTAGGGGGTGTCCGGATAGCCGAACTATCATCATCAGCCGGACTCCAAGACTATGAAGATATAAGATTGAAGACTTCGTCCCGTGTCCGGATGGGACTTTCCTTGGCGTGGAAGGCAAGCTTGGCGATACGGATATGTAGATGTCCTACCATTGTAACCGACTCTGTGTAACCCTAGCCCACTCCGGTGTCTATATAAACCGGATGGTTTTAGTCCATAGGACGAACAACAATCATACCATAGGCTAGCTTCTAGGGTTTAGCCTCCTTGATCTCGTGGTAGACCTACTCTTGTAATACCCACATCATCAATATCAATCAAGCAGGATGTAGGGTTTTACCTCCATCAAGAGGGCCCGAACCTGGGTAAAACATCGTGTCCCTTGTCTCCTGTTACCATCCGCCTAGACGCACAGTTCGGGACCCCCTACCCGAGATCCGCCGGTTTTGACACCGACATTGGTGCTTTCATTGAGAGTTCCTCTGTGCCGTCGCAATCAGGAGGGATGCCTTTTCCCGTCTTTAAAGACGGCGCCGTCGTCAAGGGAGCTTTGGCCACCGGCCAAACTATCCGGCTAGGTGGTTTTCTTATGACCGCCTATTCGGCCACCGCTCCGACAATGACCTCTCAGGTCATCAAAAGCGATCTTCACGTCAACTCGGAATTCGCCGAGCAGCTAGATCCGATGGAGCTCTCCTCCGTAAATGAGCTCTTGGATCGCATCACCGCCCTAGGAGTCGCTACAGACTACGATCAGATTGGGCTTAAAACCGATCTGAGAGAAATTAACTCTCCTCAGGCTACCCACCACGTTGTTGTGGTAGAGGAACAACGCGGCGATTCTTCTTCTATGTTAAAGACCAGTTATGTCCGAACTCCCGATCCCTCCATGCCGGATTCCCGCGAAGGGACGGACGTCAATCAAGTATTGAACCTAAAGTCAGGCATCGGACCAGATCTGTTGGATAACATCCAGCAATCCAAGCTTCCAAATCCAGAAACTTCTCGGCCTTTGAGCCTCAGATTGGGCGGGGTTCCAAATTTAATTCCGCCCGCCCACCCAAACATAAGCGATCTATCTCAAATACGGCAAGAGCCCGATGAAACAGTACATCATTACTGGGCCAGATTCCTCCTGGTTATGGACAGGATAAAGGACTGCCGTGAGGGAAGCGCAATCTCAATTTTCTGCAACAATTGCACGGACAAGGGAATCATGAAAGCCATAAGTCGTCGCGAAGTCACACGCTTCGCCGACCTGGCGACCACAGTACAAAAATACTATGCGATGGAGAGTGCCTGGAAAACCGAAACCAGGTTTTGGGACAATCCGACCCTGAACATAACCCTAGTTCGAAATAAAAGGGTGCATCATACTCAAGCACCTGGGTTAAAAACCAAAAAGAAAAAAACCCCTAAAGGGCACGGAACCGTACTGGAGGGATGGCTCAACGGACCCTGTAAAATCCATAGTACAGAGGGCACCACTCCAACACATAGCCTTCGAGCATGTTGGATACTACGGCAGGTGGCCAAAAGTGGCGAAGGTTTTCTAGCCCTGGGTAACCAGCCCAACAGTACCAGTACGGTATTAACAGTCTTCGAGACTTTCACATCAAATAATATGCGGAAACGAACAATCCGCAGCCTCGCCGAAGTCTACCAAGTAGCAACAACAAATCCATGGAGCGACACGGCTCTCACCTTCAATGCCAGCGATGAACCTAAATTCCGAATAGCCCGAGCACCAGCTGCATTGGTCCTTAGTCCGATAGTGGACGACTTTCGTCTTACCAAGGTACTCATGGATGGCGGCAGCGGATTAAACCTCATCTACAAGGAAACCCTCCAAAAAATGGAAATAGACTGGAGCCGCATTGAGCGAAGCAGCACAACCTTTAGAGGAATAATCCCTAGTCGGGAAGTACGCTGCACAGGAAAAATCACACTAGATGTAGTGTTCGGCTCACCGGACAATTACAGGTCCGAGGAGGTCACGTTCCAAGTGGCCCCGTTCGGCAACGGATATCACGCCTTGTTAGGGCGAGAGGCATTCACAATTTTCCAAGCTATACCCCATTACGGGTACATGAAGCTTAAAATGCCCGGGCCCAATGGAATCATCACTCTTGTTAGTGATCCAGATATAGCACTCCACGCTGAAAATAAGACAGCCGCACTAGCCCTAGAGGCACTATCCGAAGCCCTAGCGGCAGAGGAACTCACTGCGCTGCGCTCCATGGTGAATAGAGACGATGTGATACTCGATAAGAGATCTAAGTCCACCTCTTTTAAACCAGCAGACGAAATAGTCAAATTCCAGGTCCATCCAACGGACCCCACAAAGATGGCCTCCATTGGGGCACAATTAAACCCTGATGTAGAAGCCGCACTACGAGAATTCCTTTGGGAAAATTGGGACATTTTTGCCTGGCACCCTTCAGATATGCCAGGAATCCCATGCAGGCTAGCAGAGCACAACCTAAATATCCTAAAAGGATTCAAGCCAGTCAAACAGGCTCTTTGGCGATTTTCCGAACCCAAAAGACAGGCAATGGGAGAGGAGCTTGCCAAACTCTTAGAAGCCGGATTCATCAGAGATATAAAACATCCGGACTGGCTAGCAAACCTGGTAATGGTACCAAAAAAGGACAAATCCTGGCGCCTTTGCGTCGATTTCAAAGACCTTAACAAGGCCTGTCCAAAGGATCCTTTCCCCCTCCCCCGCATCGACCAAGTTATCGATGCTACCGCAGGGCACAATTCATTGTGCTTCCTCGACGCATACTCCGGATACCATCAAATCAAGATGGCGGAAACAGACCAGGCCGCAACGGCATTCATTACTCCATACGGACCATTCTGCTTCAACACAATGCCCTTCGGACTCAAAAACGCCGGCGCAACATATCAGCGCATGATTCAGACATGTCTGGCTACCCAGATAGGCAAAACAGTGGAGGCATACGTAGACGATGTGGTCGTCAAGACCAAACACGTCGAAACTCTAGTAGACGATTTGAGGCTTACATTCGACAACCTCCGAGCATATGACATTAAGCTCAACCCGGAAAAATGTGTTTTCGGCGTACCAGCCGGAAAGCTCTTGGGCTTCATTGTATCCGGTAGAGGAAATGAAGCAAACCCAGCCAAGATCCGAGCTCTGTCACAATTGGATATCCCAAAAGACCTCAAACAAATACAAAAACTAACTGGATGCGTGGCGGCTCTAAGCCGCTTCATCTCCCGTTTGGGAGAAAAGGCACTGCCCCTCTATCGCCTCCTCCGGCGCACCGAACACTTCGGATGGACGGATGTTGCCACGGCCGGACTCGAAGAAATTAAGGCCATATTGGCAACAAATCCGGTCCTGGCCGCGCCCAACCTGGGCGAACCGATGTTATTATATATCGCAGCAACACATCAAGTTGTCAGCACGGTACTCGTCGTCGAACGAGAAACAGAAGGGCACAAATTCCCTCTTCAAAAACCAATGTACTACATATCCACTGTCTTAACTCCATGCAAGTCCCAGTACCCACATTATCAAAAGATAGCGTACGCGGTGCTCATGGCATCCCGGAAGCTGCGACACTACTTTCAAGAGTGTTCCATAATAGTGGCCTCCGAAGTACCTCTCAACGACATTATAAACAACCGCGACGCGACGGGCAGGATTGCAAAATGGGCCATTGAGCTCTTACCATTTGACATAACCTACAAACCACGGCGAGCTATAAAGTCACAAGTTTTGGCTGACTTCATCGCCGAATGGACCGAAGCCAAACTCCCTAAGGAGTACGGCGCATACTCCAATTGGATCATGCATTTCGATGGCTCCAAAATGTTGGCCGGCTTGGGGGCTGGCATTGTCTTGACATCCCCAACCGGAGACACAGTCCAATACGTGCTTCAAATAATGTACACGGACTCCAACAACGCAGCCAAATACGAGGCCCTTTTACATGGTCTCCGGATGGCAATCTCCATGGGTATTCAACGCCTAGAGGTGCGCGGGGATTCAAACCTCGCAATATCCCAAGTAAATGGAGACTTTGACGCCAAGGATCCGAAAATGGCAGCCTACCGTAACGCCGTCCTAAAAATGTCGGCTCGGTTCGAAGGACTCGAATTCCACCATGTAGCCAGGGATAATAACCAGGCAGCAGACGTGTTGGCACGCATCGGCGCAAAACACGACGCCCTCCCTCCAAACATCTTCCTAGAGCAGCTCTTTAAGCCATCCGTACTATGGGAAGAGGAGTCCGGAAATAACAATCCGGAACCAATGGCACCACCCAACACGGAACATTCTAACACAATCGGTGGCTCAGCCAATGAAATAACACCTTCAGCCCACGAAATAATGGCAGTAATTGCCCCGTGGACGGAACCATTCCTAGCCTACTTAATTAGGCAGGAACTTCCCGAAGACCAAAATGAGGCCCGCTGCATAGTTCGGCGATCTAAAGCCTACAAGGTCCATGAGGGAGAACTTTATAAGAAAAGCACAACCGGAGTCCTTCAAAGGTGTATCTCCGAAGAGGAAGGGCGAAATCTCCTAGCTGAAATTCACGCCGGACTTGGCGGGCACCACGCCGCAGCCCAGGCCCTTGTAGGCAAGGCCTTCCGTACAGGATTTTATTGGCCGACAGCCCGGGTAGATGCTCAGGACTTAGTCCAACGATGCGTCGGTTGCCAGCTCTTTGCTAATCAAAGCCACATGCCACCCACCGCCCTCAAAACTATACCCATCACTTGGCCATTCGTGGTCTGGGGGCTTGATATGGTTGGACCCCTTAAAGGGGGAACCCACAAGCAAAAATACTTATTGGTCATGGTGGACAAATTCACCAAATGGATAGAGGCCAAGCTGGTTAAAACGGCAGAATCCGGACCTGCGATAGACTTTATATCTGGGGTAGTACACTGTTTTGGCGTCCCCCACAACATCATCACTGATAACGGCACAAATTTCACGGCCGACGAGGTTAAACTCTGGTGCAAAAACATGGGCATCAAGCTTGACTACGCTTCAGTCTATCACCCTCAAACTAACGGTCAAGTCGAACGAGCAAATGGTCTAATCATGAGCGGCATTAAACCCAGATTAGTGCGGTCCCTCACAGAATCTAACACGCACTGGGTAGAGGAGCTCGACTCCGTACTCTGGGGGCTGTGGACCATGCCAAACCGCACTACTGGATTCACACCATTCTTTATGGTATACGGCGCAGAGGCAGTTTTGCCCTGCGATATAATTCATGACTCACCTCGCATGCGCATGTACGAAGAAAGAGAAGCCGAGTTGGATCGGCAGGACAGTTTGGACGCCTTAGAGGAGGAGCGCGACGTGGCAAAATCCCGTTCCGCATTCTATCAGCAGCAGGCTCAAAGATATCAAAGCAGAAAAGTACGGGCCAAAACTTACAATGTTGGCGAGCTAGTTCTATGCCTGCCGGACAAGAAAAAGGAAAAACTTAAGCCCAAATGGGAAGGTCCCTTCGTCATCGACCAAGTCCTTACCGGCGGTGCATACCGTCTATGCAACGCATCTGACAACCGACTCGAGCCAAACCCATGGAACGCAGCCCGTCTCCGAAGATTCTACGCCTAGCGCCGGACTCAGAGTTCATCTCCTTCCTCCGTCCACCTTTCATATTTTTTTCGCTGTCTTTTGTCTCCCTCCTTTTTTCCTCCCTCTTTCAGTAAAAGCCTTTGAGGGCTGATCTTTGCATTGTTCGCACACACTTGATGTGCTACTCGCACTCGTTATACCTGGGGGCTTCTTTAACAGAAGCTTATTTATACGGGCTTCATGCCCAACACATGTGTCATACTTCCGCATGTACCTTTTACTCACCATTATATGCATTGATATGACTTAAGTTTTGGCCAAGCTGGGTTGCCTGGCTCCTATGCTTACCCCTACGTTCCCGATTGTTCGGCTAGGAGGTAAAGGGAGCACCTCTGCGATTGTTACTGCCGGGTCAGCTGGATGTGTACCTCAGACTGGGTGAAGCCGAAGGCTAGCGTTCTTAAGGGAATATTCGGTTGGTGACTTGAAAGATGATTTATTACTTATTTATTTATCTGCCCCTAGATGCTTTTTCTGCTCTTTTTGCAGTCCGAACATGCACTTTAGGGCATGCCTCACAGGAAAGGAACCCTTAATGGAACTATTCTCCCTGGAAGATGTTTCTTACTAACCATGTAATATAACATAGCTAGTTGGGCACTTGTCTGATAAATCACTTATGACCCCTACGCCTGGTCTCCATGCATGCCCCGGTTTTTGTATAACCATGAGGGTATTCGGACACACTCCGGACTATTGGGTCCCGAGGTTGAAGCGAAAAGGTCCGCAAAGACAAACGATCTACAATCCGGCTAGAAGGCATTTTACATGTCATTTTAAATTACATCATCAAACTGACTGATTGTACTCCTCTTCAATCCCATCTAACAGGCTGTCTAGTTTACAGCCCCGTTGGGAATATTTTGTGGCCAACTCTACTTGGCCGTACATCAGGCTCACAGGGATCTCCTTCCCATCGAGCCCCACAGGTCCGACCTCGGCCATGTGGTTTGGGTCAGCCTTCATGTACCGCATCTTCACCATGGCCCAGGCCTCCCTAGCGCCTTGACGGCAGGCCGATATCTTCCACAGACGGAAGCGCTGCCGTACTCCCTGAAGCTTCTCAGCAAGCCCTCCAAGACCCTCGGGTAGGGAGACAGACGGCCATAAGGCCTGAACGACGCCGCTCATCGCCTGTCGGACATGTTCGTGCAAATGCAGCAGCTCGGGAAGAAGGTCACCCGTGGAACCAGGCATTTCCTCCGCCGGACGACCCGTGAGCACACCTACAGACACATTTCTGTCAATCGACTTCCTCGCCGAACTCTTCTTTTCAAAAGAGTTTGCTCAAGCACTTACTGTAAATGCCGCGACGAAGCCGCCGATTCTCCTTTATGGAATTAGACAGCTGGACCCGAACATCTTTTAGTTCTTCGCCCAGCTGGGTGTTGGCATCTTGGAGTTTGTTCCTCTCCTGCTGCACCCTCATAAGCACCTTCTCGCCGGCCTTCAGCTGGCGCAGCAGATGTTGCTTGTCTGGATCTAGTCCGGCACCCTCTGCAATATTATTGTCAGACTAAACGCACACGCCACACTTCATAAACTATTTATCTTTTCGAAATATGTATTACCAGAGGGGGTCTCTGTGGCTCCCCCGACGGCGGCTAGTGCGGCCTCAAGTTGGCCCTTGCATTCTTGAAGCTCCTGGGACAGGTGGGTATTCTTCTCCGTAAGATCCTGCATAACAAATGATCCTTAAACCAGTTAGTTCAACTATTTTAAGTCTCGGGGGCTACTGGCATATATAACTATTAAAATTCCTCACCCATATGTCTTTCACATACTGCTCCGTGGCTCTGGTTAAACCATCTTGAGCAGCACGGAGGTGCGCATCTCCCGCATTAAAGGCATTCAATGCCTCTGGGGAGAAACATGCGTCACGAAGAACTGTCCGATGGCGCCTGTGATTCATGGTGCTCTCCACCTCAGACCTGGTGGCGGACAGCCTGTCGGCATCCTCCGTTGGAGGAGCATCCGGCTCGCGCCTTGCGCTCGCCTCCCCCTCCGGACCAGGTGTTGGAGCCTGGCTGGCGGAGGCTTGGTTGGCAACCTCTCCAGGCATAGTCCGGCGAGCGCTCTTTCTCATGGAAGAATCATGAGCATTAATACACCACCCAGGAGTCTTTCCCTTAAAGATAAGGGTGCGCCATACCTTCGCAGCGACGTTTCGATTCACGCCGCACTCCTCTTCCGCCTGCTGAGCCGCATTGACCCTGGTTGGTCAGTCACCGCGGGCTCGGCTTCCCGCCGCAAAGGCACCTCCTGCGAAGCACCGTTGGTATACGGTGGTCAGAAATAAGCATTAAAAAAGTAATGGTGTCAGGACTTCGGTCGTACTCACCTGGGAAGCCGGAGATAAACCGGGGTAGTCAGCCGTAATGGCGACTAGAGCATTGTCTATGCTGAGTTGGTGGAACACCCCGTCAATCAGCTCCACCTTTATGTCCGGATCCTCTCCGGAGGCCGGATCAATGGATCTTCCCGGATCCTCGGGTTGTGGAGTCGGGCTTTGTATGCCCTCCACATCCCGGCGCAGTTCCTGCGTCGAAATCATAAAGTAAGACACTTAACTTTGAAAGCACGAATCAGATATATAAACGTCCGCTTACCCAACTCCGAGGGTTATTCATGGAGAATCCATTCAATGGACTCGTGCGGAGGAAGTCCTCCTTCTCCCCCTTGTACAAGCCGGACAGGATCTTCACCAAATCGGCGGTCGATCCCGGCCCCTTGCGGCCATGACGGGTGGCGTCATTCTCCCCATTGAAATCCCACATGGGGTGGCCCCTATATTGGAGCGGCTGCACCCCTTGCATAATGCATGTGGCCATGACTCCAATCATGGTCAATCCGGAATGGGCCAGTAACCTTATCCGGCCCATCAGATATTGGACGCTCCTATCATCTTCCCATTGAGGGCTCCGCGGGCGCCAACTCAGGCGTTTCTTCAGAGGAGCGTTACTAAACTCCGGGAGGCCGATCCGAACTGGATCCGGCAGTGGGGCGTCTTCCATATAGAACCATTTCGAAGGCCAGTCTTCGGACGCCTTCTTCGGGGTTCCGGACAGATATCCGGTCCCGGCGATGCGCCATATTTCGGCTCCGCCCACTTGATATATTGACCCCTCGTGAGAACGGGGTACGAGGCAAAACAATCTCTTCCACAGCACAAAATGGGGCTCGATGCCCAAGAACAGCTCGCAAAGAGCTACAAAGCCCGCGATGTGCAAGATGGAGGCAGGTGTGAGGTGGTGAAGTTGGAGTCCATAGAACTCCAGGAGCCCCTGGAGAAACGGATGTACGGGAAATCCGAGTCCCCTTATTAGGTAGGGGACGAAGCATACCCGCTCTCCTTTGGAGGGATTGGGGACGCTCTCCACCTGCTTCCCACCCTTGTAGGTGGCCAGTCCGGCTCGAACCGGAACCATAAAGGCTGGGGGAAGGTATCCCTTTGCTTGGAGCGTCACTAAATCGCTGTGCGGGACTAAACATCTCCTCCAATCTCCTGGCTGAGGACTGGGAGCACGAGAGGAGGAGCCGCATCGACTGTCCATGTTGGAATGGATTTTTGTCAAATGCGCTTCGATGAGTACTTGCGGAAGGAGGATGGTGTGATTCGGATCTGGATCCTCGCCTCTCTTATAGGCAGCTTATTCGCGCAGCTAGGGGGTAAAACGTAAAAATACCCTGGCTTTTCGCATTCATACGACACGTGGAAGAGGGCCATTATTGGACGTAGAAGCCAAGGAGCGCAACATTTATAAGGAAACCAGACACTATTCAGCAAACACATGGAATATGGAGGAGAACCCGCCTTGCAAACGCCGAAGACAATATACGCGTCGGACTCGTCGTCATTGAAGCCTGGTTCGGGGGCTACTGAGGGAGTCCTGGACTAGAGGGTGTCCGGATAGCCGAACTATCATCATCAGCCGGACTCCAAGACTATGAAGATACAAGATTGAAGACTTCGTCCCGTGTCCGGATGGGACTTTCCTTGGCGTGGAAGGCAAGCTTGGCGATACGGATATGTAGATCTCCTACCATTGTAACCGACTCTGTGTAACCCTAGCCCACTCCGGTGTCTATATAAACCGGATGGTTTTAGTCCATAGGACAAACAACAATCATACCATAGGCTAGCTTATAGGGTTTAGCCTCCTTGATCTCGTGGTAGATCTACTCTTGTAATACCCACATCATCAATATCAATCAAGCAGGACCTAGGGTTTTACCTCCATCAAGAGGGCCCGAACCTGGGTAAAACATCGTGTCCCTTGTCTCCTGTTACCATCTGCCTAGACGCACAGTTCGGGACCCCCTACCCGAGATCCGCCGGTTTTGACACCGACAGGGGCGAATCATTTTTTTTGCCCGGACGAACTTCCTTGCGTGCGAAGGTGTAGCTGGTGGGTCCCAGCAGTCAGGGGGGAAATGTTTTTTTCGCAAAATATGGTGGCCTGTCCGATGGGTCACTGTGGTCAGGTGGAGGAATCATTATTTTCCGCGTAATAAGGAGGCACTTCCTTGCTACGGCCGTGGACCCAGCTGTCAGCCTCTCCACATACAGTGCATGTCCGATGGAAGTCGTTCCTTGACCATGTTGACCACGCCGCGCCGAGAGCACCAGGGCGGTGGACGACGGGGAGGCCTAGGAAGGGGACGATGCTGAGCCGGGGAAGACGCGGCAGTGGATGCCCACACGGAGAGGAGTATGAGGGTTCACTCATTCGGCTGTGGTGTGAGGCTGCCGTCACCACAGGGCCTGGCCAGTGGTGGGAATAGTAGGGGGCGGTGAGGCCTCCGCGGCAGCATAGCCAGCCATGGGAGGCAGGAGCAGGCGACACGACCGGTGCTGCTTTGGGCGGCTGGAGCAAGAAGACCAGAGGTTGAAGAAGCACTACGGACGTTGGATGGACATCGTACGGCCACTGGAGCTAGAATCGTTCATATTGACTAAGTTGACAAAGCCCTCCGTCCCCGTCAACTTAGTAGGCCCACAAGTCAGCCTCCCACCAAGGTGGGTCCCAGCTAGCAGGGGGAGTATTCATTTTTTTGTGCGTAATAAGGAGGCACTTCCGGTGGGTCTGAGCTGACAGCGGGGTGAATGTTTTTTTCGCGAAATACGGTGGCCTGTCCGGTGAGTCCCAGCAGTCAAGGGGGAAACGTTTTTTCGTGAAACAAGGTGGCCCGTCCGGTGGGTCCCTGCTATCAGGTGGAGGAATAATTATTTTGCACGTAATAAGGAGGCACTTCCTTGCGGCCGCCGTGGACCCAGCTATCAACCTCTCCACGTACAGTACTCTTCCGATGGAAGTCGGTCGTTGACCACATTGACCATGCCGCGCCGAGAGCACCAGGGCGGTGGATGACGGCGAGGCCTAGGAAGGGGACGACGAGGAGCCGGGGAAGACGCAGTAGTGGAAGCCCGCGCAAAGAGGAGTACGAGGGTTCACTAGTTCGGCTATGGTGTGAGGCTGCCGTCGCTGCAGAATAACAGTGGGTGTGGGTGAGTGGAGGGATGGCCTGGCCAGCGGTGGGAGTAGTATGGGGGCGGTGAGTCCTCCGTGGCAGCACATCCGGCCACGGGAGGCAGGAGCAGGCGACACGACCGACGCTGCTTTGGGCGGCTGGAGCAAGATGACCAGAGGTTGAAGAAGCACTACGGCCGTTGGATGGACATTGTACGGTCACTGAAGCTAGAATCATTTATATTAACTAAGTTGACAAAGCCCTTGGTACGCTCCAACTTAGTAGGCCCACAGGTCAGCCTCTGAAACGGTGCGCCCCAGATGTCAGGGGGAGGAATCCTTTTTTGGGCGGCCGAAGCTAAGAATATCCGAGATTGAAGAAGAAGCACGACATCCGTTGGATAGACATCCAACGGCCACTACTGCTAGAACCGTGTGTTGACTATAATAAGTTGACAAAGCCTTGCATACGCGTCAACTTATTTTTTTAGGGGACGCGTCACTTAGTAGGCCATAAGTATGTGGCAGAGAACTTATAGCCCATTTGCGTTTTGTAAGAATGTACAACCCATTTTTGAATTCTAATGGAATTTACAACAGCCCATTTACAGTTTGTTACAAGTACAACCCATTTTCTAGCTAGGACAATGATTAATAATTTCAACCAACCGTTGAAGACAGAATTCAATAAAATTTCCCACATTTTGATGGGATCCGAAATATTTTTATCCCGAAATCTCTAGTCAGATTAAATATAAATTTGTATTATGTAAAAATCCAACGAAACATTGCGCGTGCAACAATGAAAATTTAAGATTTTCAAAATCCATAAATAATATTTTATAAACTAATTTCGTGTTTGGTGCATTTTGTTATAGTTACTGCCCAGTTTTTATAATTACATCATATTTATTATTTTTTAAAGCCCATTTTCTTGTTAAGCCCAATGCATCCCTCCTAGGAAAGATTTGCAGCCCAGCGGGGCGGAGAATAACAAGTTGACCTTGCTTGGGTATTCCTCAAAAAAACGTATAGCTGGGCTAGCCATTTTCATCTTGAAAAAATTAGTATCTGGGCTGGATATCTGGCCTGGGCTAGACGGGCCACAACCGGCACAGTTAATACCCTGCTCTCCTCTGAACAACAACAAAATCATCGCCAAGAAAAACTCTGCAGTGCTCATGCCTCAAAAACACAAATACTGCTCGGGCTGCTTGGTCCCAGCTGTCGGCCGCACCTTGTGCAATTCTCTCGTTTATATTGACTACATAGGTTGACAATGGTGTGGGACCGTGATGTCAAGAAACCAGAAGAAAGCAAAAAAATATAGTTGTACATAATAAGGAGGCACTTGCGTACGTACGGCTATGGCCCTAGTGGGTCCCTAGTGTCATCCAGTCAAAATAAAGTCATCTTCTGAATCCTCATGTTCGTTGACGATGTTAAGAATGCTCGGTGCCACGGCAAGCGCAACAACTCAAAGGACAATGGAGAGGGCCACGTGGGCCCTATGAATGGTCTGATACAGCGCCCGCTGCTCATTCAGGAAGCCAGGATCATCGGACACCTATGAGCACCTTCGAGAAACTGAGACGGCATGAAACGGTAAGGCCGCGCATGGGAGCTCTGGTTCATTTCAAACCTGTATTAACATACAAGTGTAATTTGCTCGTCATCAGAAACAACGCGTAAAATACAGGCGTAATGAAACCGAGGGCCCGAGGTCTGTAAGTAAAACCGGCGGGTTACACGTGTAATTTGAGAGACCAGTGTATATTTTACGAGCACTGCTATATGGACGACATTACCAGACGATACATGCACGACGTGCGTATCATGCCATCCATGGGCAAGGCTGAAACAATAGCCAACGGCTGGATTAGCAATCGTCCGAGTGTCGTTCAACATTTTTATTGTGTGTGTCGGCGTTCTGGGAACGGGGGTACCTAGACTTGCCTGCCTGCGGCCTGCGGCGTGGCTCAAGGAGTGGCCTAGTACGGCCCATCTTCGTCAACACAAGCTCAAGACCCTCGCGAAGGGCCAAGCCTCCTGGGGCGGACGACAGGAAGCTTCCTCAGGCGCAGCCTCGTCAGGCTGGCTCGCGAGGAGGCGGAGAGTTCAAGGCGGGGTACCTCACGAGGTGCCCATGACGCAAGCCGTGACGACCGAAGCCAGGCGGGCGCCGGCTTGCGCAGTGTGCTTGTTTCCTCTTTGGTGCAAAGGGGGCAAGCGCAGGCAAGGGTATAGAGCAAAGGCAACCATTTCGGTGCAACAAGACCAAGACCAGCAGAACGACAGGATGGAGGTCATCGTGGAGCCCATGTCGGGGTCATCGTCAGAGTCTTTGGCAGGTGAGGACCAACTTTAGTCAGGATAAGTGTACTAGATGTTCCCCTTCAAAATGGCCAATTGTTGGCGCCCTTCCCGCTCAATATTTGGGAGGAGGACCAGGGCCTTGCTCTATAAATAGGGCTAGCCACCATAGTATAGAGGCATCGGAAGGTCGACGAAGCGAACCTTAGCCAGAACCACCAACACAAGAACTCCTCCCCTCGCGAGGCAGTTCTTCCTTTGTATTGTTCATCGTCAGCCCCTGAGGCAATCCACCACACCACAAACTAGAGTAGGGTATTACACCACAATGGTGGCCCGAACTAGTATAAACCTCGCGTCCCTTGTGTTGTTCTTCGTGTAGTCTAGGCCCTTTGCGAGGCGACGGGGCGTGAGTTGGTAGGGGGAGTGATATCCGCGCGCACCCCAGAGTTCGAACCTTAAGGGTCTGCCGGAACCCGAAATCTGACATTTGGCGCACCAGGTAGGGGTGCGTCGGAATCCGCCTTCTTCCGTCTTGCGTTTCGCCGTCCGTCGCGTCCATGTCTGACGCTCATCGAGCCCGCGCCGAGCGCCGGGCTGCCCTCGCGGCCCATGTCGCCCAGACAGCCCCCGTCGGAGGGCCTCCCCGTTGTTCCCCGTCGCCTGCCGTCCACGCCGCCACTGGCCCGGCGGGGAACGAGCAGCAGGCATCGTCTCTGCATCCCTCGGTGTGGCGGGAAGGCCGCACCGCCACCCCGTCGCTGACTCCAACCGGCTCGTCGTCCCACACCCGTCGCGCCCCCGCAGATGCGCACGCCGCGCTGCTCCTGGCGCGAGAGCTCCTGCACTACTGTCCTGTCGACGACCTCTACGACGAGTGGCTCGCCCGCATCACCGAGCTCATCAGCGCCGCTGGGGGCTCCCCTGCACCATCCCTCTCGCTGCACCGCCTCCCGCCCTGCGCGGGAAACGCAGCTCCGGAGGCGCCTCAGCCGCCTCCCCCTCAAGAAGGCGCCCTGGCCCCAAGGCGTGCGGTCCCTGGACGGGACCCGCTCCGTTCGGCGCCCGCCCAGCAAGAGAAGAGCTGCCAAGAGATCCCTCGCCCCCAAGAAGCTGCCCGTGTGCTTCCCGCACCGGCCCGTCACGACCGCGCTCCTTCTCCAGCGCGCCACGACCCCGCGCTGCTCCTGGCGGCAGCGCGCGGAGACCTCCAAGATCAAGCTCTTCGTCACCAAAGGCCTCCTGTGGCCACTGCAGGCTGTCGTGCCTTCACCGCCGAGCTGCGCAGCTTGGCCTGGCCGGGCAAGTTCAAGCCAGATCTACCCCCGCGCTACAACGGCACGGCTGACCCTGCGGAGTTCCTACAGCTCTACGAGCTGGGCGTCGAAGCCGCCAATGGGGACGAGAAGGTCATGGCAAACTGGTTTCCCATCGCGCTCAAGGACGGTGCCCGCACCTGGCTCCTAAACTTGGCTCCTGGCACGATTTCCTCCTGGGACGAGATGCGCACCCGCTTCATCGCCAACTTCCAAGGCACTCGCGACCGGCCCCCGGCCATGAGCGACCTGCGCCGCATCAAGCAGCAGCCAGGAGAAACCCTGCAAAAGTACATCCAGCGCTTCAACAACGCTCGCCTCAAGATCCCCAGGGTGACTGAGGAGGCCATCATCTCAGCCTTCTCTGACGGCGTGCGTGATATCAAGATGAAAGAGGAGCTAGCAATCCATGAAGACCTGTGCACATCCCTGGAGCTGTTCAACTTGGCGACCAAGTGCGCCAGGGCTGAGGAAGGGCGCCTCTCCCTCCTCGAGCTTCCGGCTGCCGATCCAGAAGAGAAGAAGCCCAAGGTCAAGGACGTGAAGCGCAAGGGGGCTGCTGTGCTTGCAGCAGAGCCAGACACCAAGCGAGGCAGGGACCAGCCTAAGTCATCCAAGGGCAGCCGGTACTACGTGTACCACGACCTCCACACCCACAACACCAACGAATGCCAAGAGCTCAGGGCTGTGCGAGATGTGCGTGCCGGCCGACGCCCCGAGCGCAACGACCGGGGCTATGGCCGAGGAGGAGGAAGAGGTGGAGGATGATGGGAAGACCGTGGCCCTCGCCAAGGGTGGCGTGATCGACCTCGCGAGGACCGCTGGCAGGACCAGCCTCGCGAGGGAGGTTGGAGGGATCAGCCTCGTGAGGATCGCCCTCAAGGCAACGCAGGCCTCCCTCCTCTGCCACCTCAGCCGAGGAGGAATGAAGACCATCATCAGGACGAAGGGGATGGGGGCTTCCAGGAACCGCGTGCAATCGCTTGCATCTTGGGTGGCGCTCAGGCCCCAGCCTCTCAGCGCATCTTCAAGTAGTTTGCTCGCGAGGTGAATGCGGTCCTTCCCAAGATTGAGGCCACACGCCCTCTCAGGTGGTCAACGTGCGCTATCACATTCAGCTCTGCGGATCAGCTCAAGTGTGCAGCCACAGCCAGAGTCCTCCCGATGCTTTGCTCCCCAATCATCAGCAATGTGCAAGTCACCAGGACCCTCATCGATGGCGGAGCAGGACTCAACGTCTTGTCCGTCGAGACATTCAACAATCTCCAAGTGCCATACAATCAGCTTCAGCCAACCAAGCCTTTCTTAGGAGTCACTGATGGTTCCACTGTTCCGATAGGGCAAGTCCGCCTTCCTGTCACCTTTGGGCAACGCGACAACTACCGCGTCGAGCTCATCAACTTCGACGTGGCCCACACTCGCCTACCATACAATGCCATCCTCGGGTACCCAGCCCTGGCCAAGTTCATGGCAGTGACTCATCATGGCTATAATGTCCTCAAGATGCTAGGAAGCGGTGGAGTCATCATAGTGCCCTGCGAGGAGAGGGATGCAGTGTGTTCCCTTGAGCGAGCCTTCCAAGCTGCGGCAATCGAAGACCCAGAGCACAGGAGCGGAAGACTTCCCGAGGCAGTCCCTAAGAAGAAGAAGACATCGCCTGGTCTGAACCCTCGGGAAGCAGGCCCTTCAGGATCCACGCCCGTTCAAGGGGCGCCTCCTTCTGTCGCATAGGAAGGCGCGCCCGGCGCCCTCCTCGGGCAAGGCTCGGGGGCTCTCTCCTGGAGGGCCATCGACTTTGCCAAGATCACGAGGGAGGCGCTCGGGCACCACTTGGAGGCGTGCTTCAAAGCACGTTTCCCTCAGGAAGGAACAAGGCAAGGAGGGCCAAACCCTCGGGAGTTCATCAACAAGATCATTCAGGAGCTGCAGGAGTCAATAGTCATGAGTGGCAGCCACCGCTTACCCGCCGTAGCTCCCCATCCAGGCGAGGATGGTGGGCTGCGTGTCTGCATCGACGTACCAGGGCTCAACCGAGCCGCCTCTCAGGAGCGCTTCTGGCCCTCATGCATGGGACACTGCGAAGGTCCGCCCCACAGCTACGTTCGCATGCCTTTTGGCCTGCCGAACGCGGCTGCCACGCATCAGCGCCTCATGTGGAGCATTCTGGAGGCTCAGGAGGTCAGGCATTCCGCAGTCCTGGCAGAGATGGAGATGGCCCTTGAAGAGCCGCTAGCGCCACCAGAGCCTCCCGAGGCTCCTGGGCCTGGGGGGTTGTAAGGATCGGCTTCCGCAACGCACATCGTCCGCTACTTCAGCATTCGTTCATCTCCGACATCATCAGGTGACATCCTTCGAGTTTCATTTTCAGCTGGGAGCGCCCCTAGGGATGCATCATTCCCAGGCCGTGTGGGTCCGTCCCTGCGACATGTATCCCTTTTGTTCATGTCTTTAGGTTACTTTGTTGGGGGCGCCCCTCGGGCTGCATCATCCCCAAGCCGCTCGGGCCTGACCCAGCGGCATGTATCTTTCCCGCATCTATTCAGGTCATACTTTTGAACCGTCATGATTATTACTTGATGCCTGTGACAGCACCCTTCTTCCCCCATGCTAGCCGCTTGCACGTTAAAAGGGGGGGTACCTGAGCATCGTGACTCATGGACTCTTACTGGCTCTCCAGCCCTCACCTCCCGGCCTTGTCCACGGCATCGCGACCTGGCATACCAGCGACGGTTGAGCTCGCTCGAGGGCCGGGACCTGAGGACGTAGAGCTTCGGCATCTAACCAAATTTGCAGGAGCACATTACAAGGCCGAGAGCCAGGCGCAACCCGCCTTGAGGTAGGGCCCCGTGAATCCCGCGCTAGCTCATGGGTGCCCAGATACACCTCGTCATGCCCTACCGTGCCAGCCACGTGTCAGGGCGAGGCTGTACATGCCCCGGGGGCTCCTCCCGGAGGGGAGCCCCCGCCCACACACAAGTGGAGGCACCATGCTCCGTGCTGGCTGACGAGACTGCCGAAAAGCGGCTATGCCGTACACATACAGAAGCGCTATGCTCCGCGCTGGTGACAAACAACTAAGGGTGGCCCCCGGCCGCATCAACCTTAGGGAGCCCAGAGCTTAGTGTCCGGCCCTATCGTAACGCCTCCCCTCGAGAGTGCCGCGCGAGGGGGCTGGGCACGGGGGCTACACCTGGGTCACGCCTAGGCGCACGCCACCCAGCCAGGCCCCTCGGGCCTGGTTCGTCACGCGTTCCTCCCCGAGCAGAGCCAAGGTACGAAGGCTGTTTGAACGTCAAGGGGGACTCCTGAGCATCGCGACTCAGGAGCCTAACTGGTCACGTAGCCCCTCACTCCTTGGTCCCGTCCCGGGCTAATGGCGGTTGAGGTATGCGCGGGGCCGGGCCCTGCCGACCTAGAACGGTAGATCCACTCCTACACCTCCCATCCCTACTTGTTGTTCGCACGTCAAGGGGGACTCCTGAGCATCGCGACTCAGGAGCCTAACTGGTCACATAGCCCCTCACTCCTTGGTACCGTCCTGGTTTTCGGTCGGGGCTAACGGCGGCTGAGGTATGCGCGGGACCGGGCTCTACTGACATAAAACACAAGCAAGTAGGAAGGAAAAGCGCAAATCTCCAGGAATTCAAAAGCAAACATTACAGTCCATAGGTTGTTTTCACAACGCCAAACACAAGTTTAAACGCCTCCACGAGGCATGATGCATGTTGCAGGAACTAAAACAGGACATGAGCCGTGAAGGGGTCACTTTCCAGCAGTGCCATCGCTGGTGGTGGGGTTGTGCTGGGCGGCTTCACCTTGCGGAGCCCCAGGGTCGGCAGCATCTCGCCTTGGCTTGGTGCTAAAGGCGCGGAACTTCGCCAGCAGGGCTTCTGCTCGATCCTTCACCGCCTCAGCAGCGGCAGCAGCAAGCTCGCCGCTCACAGGCTCCAGCAGGCTGCCAAGATCGATGTTGGGGTCGCAAAGATAGACGTGGGTGAAGACACGCGCTAGCACTGCAGAATAAAGGACACGCGCCTCGGCCTCAGCCGTGGGGCCAAGGCCGATGGCGACATCTTCAAGTGCGCGGACCAGGAAGGGAGGCAAATTGGCGGGGCCATCCTCGGCGCCAGCTAGCGGCTTTTCCAGGCCGCTGTCGTAAAGTGTCTTCGGCGAGGCGCGAGCCCTCTCCTCCAGCTTCGCAAAGGCCACATGGTCCTCTGCCAGGACCCTCGCCTTGCCGTCCAGCTCGATCCTATTCACCTCCAATGCCTGCTCTAGCGTATCCAATCGACCACGGCGTTCATCAAGCTCGGTGTCCTGGTCCTTGACAGCAGCCTCTCGAGTCTTCATCTCCTTCCCCTTCTCCTGGCGGTCATGGACCTCCTTGGCGAGCTGGTCGTGCAGGCTTTGCAACTCGCTCTCCATCACCTTGTAGCGGCCCCGGACATCCGCAACCTCGCCCAAGGCGGCGTCGCGAGTGGCCTTGGTTTGGAGGATGGCCTGCTTCTCCTCGTCGCAGGCTGTCGCGGCCTGGACCAGCGCCGCCCGAACTGAGGCGTCAGAACGGACCCAGCCAGAGGCCAACTCCAGGCGCCCGGCCACCAGGCGGGGGTCGGCGCTCTGAAGATCTTCTCGCAGCCGGTCCAGCTTAGCAGCAGCGCGATCCAAGACAGTAGAAGGAGTCGGAGAAACGACATTTGGCGGAGTGGGAGGAGAAGACGGCAACGTGATCACAGCACCATGCGTCGGGACCTTCTGAGCCCCGGTGGCTACAGCAGTGGCATCAGGCAGGGATGCCTCGGGAGTCGCCTGGGCCACGGGGGCTGAGCTCACACCAGCACGCCCCACCTGGCCTCACGAGGATGACCGGGCAAGGGAGGTTCGAGCCTTGCCGCCTCCTTCTCCCGCAGTTGGAAGCGTTCCCCTAGATGAAGCCTCGGGGGCCCCCTTCAGCCTTTTCGCCGCAGGCACCAGCCTAGCCAAGGAATATGGACGTTAAGCCTCAACAACATGAGCAGGAAGCAAAACTAAAATCAAGCACTTACTGGTCATCGCTCACGGACTCAAGCAGCCTCCGACCGAACTTGAAGCCCGAGAGCCGGCTGCTGGGGTCAGCCTCAGGAGACTCGGAAGCAGGAGGCACGTCAGAGGAGTTGAAGCTGGCTTCAGGCCGCCTTGGAGCCGGAGTAGGCCCGCGGAGAACCAGCCCCGTCCTGCCCTTCTTCGGGACCAGGGTCGAGCTCTTCCCGCCTCGCTCTTCGCCGTCCTCGTCATCGTCCGGCATCAGACGAAGGGTGCGGGACCTGCACTGGGGGAGGGACTTCCCCGACTCCCCATCGGTCGCCTCAGAGTCGGACTCCTCTTCCTCCCCTTCTTCTTCCTCCTACCTGCCGGAGTCGCCGGAAGATACGTTCACCGTCGCTAGGGCCGCCAGATCCTCGGGAACCTCCGCAGGCATAGGCCCCTCCCCGTTGAAGGCGGGCATGGAATTCACCACCTGCTCCCAATCATCCCGAAGGAACAGGGGTATAGGGGCACCCTCCAGTATCGCCACGTCTCCCCCAACCAAGGAATGGAGGACCGCGGCCAGATCTTCGTCGGCCATGGCCGCGGAGCTCAGGCGAAGGGTGGCATCGGCTTCCCCGAGCCTCCACAGTGGGAGCGAGCATTCCCGAAGTGGAGCCACCTAGTGCTCCAGGAACTCCCTCATGAGCGTCACCCTGGTCAGCTTCGCCGTCGCCATGTTGCCTGGCCACAGGTCCGCGTCCATCCTCTTCAGCATCGACTTCGCGCGGAGATCGACGAGCTCCGCCCGGGACCAGGCGTCAATGGCCTCAGGCTGCCCCGTAGGCAGCATCAGCCGAGGGTGGATGCGCCCGGCATCCACCATGACCCACTTGCTCCAGAAGCCTTCGATCCTCTTCCCAGGCCTCGAGATGGCATTGGAGCTGGAGTACGCGACAAAGCTCGCGCATGCGGTGATGGGGCCACGAGAAACCCGGAAGTAAAAGTAGTGGCGCAGCAAGGCCACCGGGGGATTTACCCCAACATGAGCCTCGCAATAATAGGCGAAAATCGCCAGAAGAAGAACAAAGTTGGGGTGGAGGTGCAGAGCTTGCAAGTTGTATTAGCGAAGAACTAAAAGGAAAAACTCGGAAAAGGGAGGCACCAGACCGGCAGCGATGGCGCTCATGAAGAGCGGGTAGAAGGTGCTCCCCTTGTCGTCAGGCAGGGCGGAGCCAACCTTGAGCGCGGCCGCCCCCACATTGCCTTGCGCCGCCATTATCTGGCGCGTGAGGGCGAGGTTCTTCTCCGACACGTTCGGAGGATCCAGAGAGGGCGAGTACCAGGCTCCGACCGGAGTCTGACGAGGCGCCATGGCTTGGTAAGATGCGGGGTTGAAGCAGATCTGGAGGATTTCGGGAGCAAGAAGGAGGAGAGCGAGAAAGGGGATCTGGGACAAATGACTGGTGAAGGCAAAGAAAGTAAACCTGCCCTGGGGCCACTCTTTTGTCAAGTCATGTGGTTGCCGATGCATCGTGGGGAAGCGAGGACGCCCACATCCAATCAACTGCCATGCGGCGCCCAAGGCCGCAGGCTGTTGGGGCCCGTGGCGCCTTGCACTTGCCCCTTCGCTTCTCTGCTAAGCCAAGTCCGGGCGCGCCTTGGACCCGGGGGCTACTGTCGGCGTTCTGGGAACGGGGGTACCCAAACTTGCCTGCCTGCGGCCTGCAGCGTGGCTCAAGGAGTGGCCCAGTACGACCCATCTTCGTCAACACAAGCTAAAGACCCTCGCGAGGGGCTAAGCCTCGCGGGGCAGACGACAAGAAGCTTCCTCAGGCGCAGCCTCGTCAGGCTGGATCGCAAGGAGGCGGAGAGTTCAAGGCGGGGTACCTCACGAGGTGCCCATGACGACCGAAGCCAGGCGGGCGCCGGCCTGCGCAGTGTCCTTGTTTCCTCTTTGGTGCAAAGGGGGCAAGCGCAGGCAAGGGTATCAAGCAAAGGCAACCATTTCGGTGCAACAAGACCAAGACCAGCGGAACGACAGGATGGAGGTCACCGTGGAGCCCAAGCCGGTGTCATCGTTAGAGTCTTTGGCAGGCAAGGACCAACTTTAGTCAGGATAAGTATACTAGATGTTCCCCTTCAAAATGGCCAATTGTTGGCGCCCTTCCCGCTCAATATTTGGGAAGAGGACCAGGGCCTCGCTCTATAAATAGGGCTAGCCACCATAGTATAGAGGCATCAGAAGGTCGACGAAGCAAACCTTAGCCAGAACCACCAACACAAGAACTCCTCCCCTCGCGAGGCAGTTCTTCCTTTGTATTGTTCATCATCAGCCCCTGAGGCAATCCACCACACCACAAACTAGAGCAAGGTATTACACCACAATGGTGGCCCGAACTAGTATAAACCTCGCGTCCCTTGTGTTGTTCTTCGTGTAGTCTAGGCCCTTTGCGAGGCGACGAGACGTGAGTTGGTAGGGGGAGTGATATCTGCGCGCACCCCAGAGTTCGAACGTTAAGGGTCTGCCGGAACCCGAAATCCGACAGTGTGTGAAGTACTTCCGATATTTTACTAGTCGAAATCGACCAACCAAGCGCTTCACCCGAGACCATCTGCTTTTATTTACAAGCGTCAGTTTTACAAGCGGTTTTGGTTGGAAAACGACGATCCAATCACAGCCTAATATCATGAGTTGGTCGGAAGATCATATGGTTTCACGTCTAACCTACCCGACTTGTCGTATAGGCTATGAATGAAACATCAGACGATGAACTTCTTAAGCACGGAAACAACAAAAGAGGATGATCTTCTTAACAAGCAAATCACTGGCATTAGATCGACATGCAAAACAATACGAAGCATTATTCTCAGGAGGCACGGTGAACAGCTCGTGATGCCGCATGCCACAACATTCCAAGCTCAACTTTGCAATCAAACACAAGGCCTGGCATTACATAGACAATATACAGAACAAACTCTTAACGCAGGAATATCTTAGCAGATTAACTATTTACTTCTAAACTGAACATAGGAATAGGAAAAAACACTCGACGCTGCTCACAGCAAGGGTGTCCCACTCAAAAATACCAAATGCATGTCTTCTGGCTAACATCAGTGAGCAAATTTTGACAAGGTTTTCCAATTCCAATATATTAAACTAACGTCTTCTTGCTAACATCAATGATTAAACTTTGACAAGCTTTTCCCATTCAAAATATGTAATGCCTATGATCGTGGAGTCCTGTCGTAGCTTCTTGTACTTGTTTGGACACTTTTTTCCCAGGGCACTCCACGTGTAGTTAAATTGCCAATGCTCTCCGCAGACTAGTCATGTCACCAGCGTCTAATAATACTCTGTAAAGCTTCTCGATCATTCCTTCTATAATGTAGTGCAAACAGTGACTGCTTCTTTCTGCAAAGTGGAATGACCAACTGGACCCAGTAATGCAGCAGTTTGCCTTGGACACATTGGCTCCTTTTGTGCAGTTCAACTAAAATCGAAGTCGGAATAAAACCGAGCTTTAATTTTGATATCCCTATAAGCAACATAGGTATAAGGGAAACAATTACTGAGAAATAACGGTTGATGACTTGTACTCCCAGAAGAAAAGCATCTACTGATCTACTTTATCTTAATGGGAAACAAAGCAGGGGAGTAGCAATTCTCCATCAGTGTGATTCATTCATATTGACTTACACATTATCTTAACAATGCCTTGTTTCAACATGTATAAAGAACGACAAAGCAGAAAAGTACCATTCCTAAAACAATGCAACTGATTCATTTTAACAGAGACATTATCTTAACAATACCTTGGTTAAACATGTAGAAAGAACTACAAAGCAGGATAGTACCATTCCTAACAAGTGTTGCAGTTTTGAACTAAGATTCAATTTAATTAATTCTGAGAGTGGCATTGCTTAATTTTACCAGCGACATTAGATTAACAAAAAGCATAAACAGTTCTAGGGGAGAGTGGGCGCAACAACAATATGTGCTTCCATCTACTTATAAAGGGGGTGATGCAGAGTTTGTTGTAACAAAGCAACAAGCATCATGTCTGGGTTGCTCCCATTTTTGTTCACTACTTAATGGGAAAAGACAGCAATACAATAGCTTAAATTCAACATTTATTTAAAATAGTACCAATAAAAGTAGCACAACATCTCAAAGCACACTGCACAATCATGTGGATGAATGCCTGTACTGACCTTTCATGAGAAAACCAGGATAAAATATGAATCTGCCAACACGAATAGGAAATCCAATCTCGTTTTATGCAGTTGCATGGAAATCAATCAAAGTGTTTCGCGTAGCGAAGCAAAATGTCGCAATAGCAACAAGTTGAATAGATATCCCTGTTTAAACAGAGGCAAAAAAGGAATCAATTACTGGCTAATAAAGGAGGATGAAACATGCGGCAACAAAAATGGTAATCCCGCCAATCCCTAACAAGTGTTGTAGTTTTGAAATAAGATTCAGTAGTTAATTCTGAGAGTGACATCAATTACTGGCTTATAAAGGGGGTGATGCTGAATTTTTTGTAACAAAGCAACAAGCATCATGTCTGGGTTGGTCCCATTTTTGTTCACTACTTAATGGGAAAAGACAGCAATACAATAGCTTCAATTCAACATTTATTTAAAACAGTACCAAAACAAGTAGCACAACATATCAAAGCGCACTACACATCATGTGGATGAGACCAAGATTTGAAACAACTCGCCACGAAGACTGGAAACAAATCTCGATCTCCTTTTGTGCAGTTCCACCAAAATTAAGCAAAGTCACAGGTGTGACATTCAAGTTGAACTGCACAAAACACTCTTAAAACATAAGTGTTTCGAGTAGCGAAGCAAAATGTCGCAATAGCAACAAGTTGAATCGATACCCCTATTTTAACAGAGGCAAAAAAGAAACAATTACTTGCCGATAAAGGAGGATGAAACAAACGGTGACAGAAAGAAGCATCTAACTTATCTTGGATGGAAAACAAAGTAGGATAGTAGCATTTCTAAAACGGTTGCATTGATTCATATTAATAGAGACATTCTCTTGAAACATCATTCGTTAAAAAATGTAATTTACTTTTAACAGTGACATTGCTTCAATTTTCCAGCAGCATTCTTAGATTAACATCATCAAAATAGCTGTATGAGACATGCTAGCACCATGTGCGTCCACACGTATAAATGGGTGATGCAGAGTATGTAGCCAAGCAGCATATATGCGTTGGTCCCATATTTGTTCTCGTTGAACCTTTTTCCTATGTGAGGGCAGCAAATCTAGTCCTGCACAAACTACCCGACCCCCCCAATTTATTTCCCTTTTCAACAAAGAGATCGGTTCCTTATAGATGTGTGTACTGGGTTACCCCATTTTTCCCTTTTTCGACCAACAAAGCGGCTGGATAGCTAGTCTATACTACTTTCCGCCCCTCCTTTCCTCATTGAACCACGTCCAAGATTCTTGCTCCAGCCCACCGCACCCTTCTTTCCTCTTTGAACCAAGACCTAGATTCGACTATAGATCGAAAAAGATCCACATGCAGCTAGAGGAACGACGGTTTCAAAGAAACTTATACCTTAGGGTCATCGGGATGTGGCAAGGCGTGCGGCAGGAGGCCGGATCTTCCCACACTACATACGACAGCGAGGAAGAAGGGGTCGGTGGCCCTCCCGCATAGGTGCTGGGTGAAAGAGAATAGCGCAGCCGGTAGTGGATTGCCTCCCTCGCCGAAGGCGATAGAGTGAACGCTGCACCTCCTCCCCTTCCCGGTGCGACGAGATACGGACGCCTCCTTCACCAGTTGTGAGGGGGGAAGAGAGAGACAAGAGGCCAACACAGTCTTGTTTAGATCTGGTGAAGAGAGGGTGAGAGACTGTGAATATAGCAAACCCTAGCAAATGAACGCTGAGCCTCCAGCGTGTATACATATATGTAGTGCGGCGAGAGTGTGGAGAGTGCAAACCCTAGCGAACAAGCGCTGAGGCTCCAGCTTATATATATACTACTGTAGTACGGACTGAGCTCCGGTGCCTTCACTGCACCTGCTTTTGGCTGTATGACAGGTGAGCCAACCATATTTTGGGCCCACCTATCATAAACCCAAAGGCAGGTGCACTACGTCAATGAAGCTACGTCCATATAGTACTCTCGTGTATACGACTAATATATAGTGGAGTGGTTTTCTTATTCTCTCCATAACAATCATTTTAAATTGTGTAAGTACGAAATGAAACTCTTTATTTAATGTACAGTGAAGAAAACTACTACTACTTATGATGAACTAACGATCCACGCCCACGCGTCCTGGTCGCACTTCCTATCCTTCACGTGTGGTACACTACCCTCCCTTAAGTGAACAACCACACATGCGCCAAATTATCGGAAACGTGTGAGAGTGTGTACAAATAAAGAATTTTAATTTCAATTATCGGAAAGGTTTGAGAGTATTAAAAAGTTTGACTTCAGTCAAATCTAATATGCAGAGTAAATAAAAATGGAGGGCTACTATGTCCATCCGGGTTTTTAGTCCACACCATTTTTTAAATCAAAGTTAATAGCTGGACAAATAAAATTACAGGGGAGCTGGAGACAAAGTTGTGAGAAGGCTTAGAAATCAATACAAAACTTATGCTCTTAGTACCAACGTCGATCCTTCTTCGAGGAAACATTTGGTTCATAGCCAATTGTGTGATAAAATTGCACCAACGTGAAAGACGACTGCGTCTCCAACGCAACCAAGGTGAACTGACGAAGGATATCATCTTTGTGCATAACAAGTAAAGAGAACTGATGAAAGACAGCTTGTTTTTCATTGAAAATCAACCAGCTTCACCAGCCCACGCAACCATGAGGCACAACCATGAGCATCGATAGGTCATCATGGTGATGCATCATCCATTTGGCATCAAGTTTGGGTGAGGCACCTATGAAGTTCGACAAATCCTCACTGTGGTCTGTTTCTTCTCAGTAATCAAGCCCGAGGAAGGAGGAACCACGTGGCAGAGGACAGTGAGGCGGAACAACAATGGCCATCCAATTTTGTGCAGTTCCACTAAAATTGAGGAAGACATGCCCGGGTATGGAGATATGCATCGCTGTTTCCAAAAATATAAAAAGGGATATAGTGTTGTTACTTTGTTTTATAAGATTAGCAACGACATCTCAATTGTCAATAAGAATTAATGAAAAGTACACCAACAAACAGAAGCATCATAATTATCTTGATGGGAACTAAACCAGGATACCCGAGAAAAAAAGCATTTCTTCATTTAACCAGTGATAGTACTACCACCATATGGACAATGAACGCACAACCACCATGTACTTTTCGTCGAAACAACATGTATACCTCCACCGAGGCATAAATCAGGACAACTTTTCGGGTGGCATTTCCTCTATAATAGTACTAGTAGGTGATGTTGGACCAGCCGACGAACCCTAGCTACTATGCATGGGGAGCTGGGGAGTAGTCGCATAGAAGAAAACCCGCACGCAGCGACCTGGGGAGCTGGACCAGTACAAGAAGTTATACCTCAGGTGGGCGAGATGTCGTTTAGGCGGGCAAGCGGGATCTTCCCACACGACGGCAATGGACAAGGGCGCGGAGGACCTTCGTCCGTGCCAGCGCCAGCTCCGAGAGGACGGTGCGCATCGGCTTCCTCCGTTGCTCATGGCGACAACATCAACGCTGCACCTCCTCACCTCCTGCAGCGGACGGGATTCGGCCGGATCTGTGACCACCGGTGAGGAGAGAGATAGAGTGGACACTGTCATCTTGTTTTGATATGGAGAGGGTGAGAGAGCGAGACGCGAGAAACTCTATCAAACAAGAAGCTATAATGGAGTAAAAAAATGTCTCCATAGTAGTGGTTTTAAATAGAATACGCGCGTTCCTGGAAAAAAGAAACGAAAACTGGCGGACAATTTTTTAAGGGTCTGTCTAGGACACGTCTAGATGTGACATAGTTATGTCACATCTAAGTTGATGTCCACTCTGTGGTCTATTTTTTGTCCAGAGGGAGTAGTTTTTTTTGTTTCTTGTTGCTACATTATATACTTGTGGGAGCTTAGATGTGATATCCTTAAATAACATCTAGATGTGAATTAGACAAACTGATTTTCTAACGTACCAAGAAAGAAAACTCGATCAAAAACACGCCCCCGCTTCCAGGTCGCGAGAGTCGTTGCGCACACACACATAGACATAGACATGCATATCTGTGTTTACGTAAAATTCTATTTCCATCTCCATCTCCAATCATATTTTTCCAACTGGCACATTATTTACGTTGTTAATTATATACGCAACAATATTAACGTACAATATCTCTTGTTTGCGGATGTCCGGACCGCGGTCCTGACCAACCCGAACCCTCTTCATCACCCGCGCATGCTTCCCGCCCGAAACGGTCAGTGCCGCATTCATGCCTGGCCAGAGCGGACGCAACCTCTCACTGGCGCCGGCATTGAAGCGGCACGCCGGCTGAGAGAGCGTCACCCGCGCCGCTTTCGGGTGCACGCAGCTGCTCTGCGTTCAAAGGTCGCAATAGCCGGCTACAACATGCATGTAAAAAGTTCTTGGGAGTCCGTGCTACAGCTAGCTGTCCTCTCCCAACTCGTCAATCTCTTCCAGTAGTGCTAGTACTCCATGGCGCGCTCCATCGACAAGCAGGCGGGAAAGTTATCGTATACTTGGTTTGCGGTGAGTGGCATGCCGATCAACCGTGTGGGGTCGAGCTATGGATGAGGGTGAGACACGAACACGACATATGTGATTTAAACATTGGTTTTGCTCGATGGCGCGATCCAACGAAACAAAATGTTGGTTTCTCTCTGTTTCCATTTTTTTCTCTGGAAAAACAGAAACTTTCCACTCCATTTTCATTCCTATTCCAAGGTTGCCCCGTTACAACATTCCATCAAATACAAAGGAAAACTAACATGCATGTTGATGCATCTCAATGATTCACAAATCATAGCCAATATTTACTTCACAACTAAAGAAAAAAGTTGTGAGAGCGTGTACGAAAGAAAAACTACTGATGGGGTCACTACGACTTAAACCCTAAACCCTAAACATGATTTAATTTCTTGGCCAGGTAGAACCTGTCGAAGGAAAGACGGCTGGCACCCTCGGATCATACGATGCTTTTGTGCAGTTCCACTAAAATCGACCTGAGCATCCCTGATGGCAAATATATTGAAGAAGTGTGATTAGAATAATAGTACCGGCACTAGTTCATGAGACATAAACTCATCACAAGTAGAAGCCGGTAGAAGTAGAGAAAGATCGACATGGAGATGGAGCTACGGCAGTGGAGCAAGCCAGCTCCAAAAGGAAGATGGACTACTTGGGACGTCGGGCTGTAGCTAGAAGGGCGGTTGGGACGCGGCATCAGCCCATACCGCGGTGACCCCCGATTGGGACGCACCGATTGTGGGTTTTCTCCCTCGTCGATGTCGACCGCGTCTACGCAGAACATTGTTCCCTTCCCCCAGCTGCGGGATCAGGCCTGTCGTTCTGTGCTTGTGAAGAGAGCAACCTAAGCAAGCAGGCTTGTAGCTTAGGCTCCTGCTAGCGTATATATAGTGGTTTTCTTTTTCTCTCCATATCAACCATTTTATATTGCGTACGTGTCATTCAAGAGTGAAATGATGGTTTCTTCTTCCGACTAACTTACTGTGTGATTTAACTGCTCCTTAGTGGCCCCTACACGTACCCCCCTACGTGTATGCAACAGTCACACGTACACATGGACGCAAAAACGTGCGGACGCCCTAATGCATGCATGTCCGAGCACACGAAGGAACACACATGGTCACGCTCAAGTGCTCAACCTACACGTGCATGCACACACATACTCAGTCAAGGTGAGCTAGTGACCGTATAAACACCGAAAAATATATATATTGAGCGCAATGAGCGTATTATGAAGTCCACTGACCATATTTTTTACCAATATACAGTGACAGGCAGTGTATTTATCTCGTTTAAAATTAAGCCATATTAACCGGAGAGGAGGTAGTATGGACTAGCATTACTTTGTTGTGTCCCGTCAACTTGCCGAACAAGGAGAAGGTTGCGGGACGGGAGAAGCTTGCGCGCGGTGCCTCGCAGGACAAGGAGAAACTTTTGACTAATGCAAGCTCTCCCTCGCTCAGGCGGTGGACGTGCAACAGTTAATTCGGTGTCACATTGCCAGAAGCATACACTATACTAGTAGTGCTATTATTGTTCGACTTCCCGAATAGGCGAACAACCAAGCACAAAGTTTACTAGTAGTACTAGTACTACTACTATAGTTTATAAAGGTATGTACTATACTAGTACTTGGAACCGGATGGAGGAGCGTCTGCACTCTTATTATAATTTTAAAATGTGATAAAGCAATCTTCAGCACATTTGGTTCTCGTCGAGGGTTCTCGCATGTGATAATGGAAGTTGATTGCATGGAACACTCGCCACAATTCTCACTTAATTCTAGCTCATATCCTGTTACAAATAGTAGCACTCGGTAATATTTCCTCTTTTTTTGTTATTCAGCATGTAAACAGGTCAGCAAACCTTGCGGCGCATCTTCGTGTGAACCGTGCTTGCAGCACTTTGAATGTGGCCGAGAGCTGGCTTGATGAAACACCTCGCTTCCTACTTATTTTTTTGCAGGGTACCTCGCTTCCTAGTGACCTGTGTCTTGGCTGATCGTCCTAAAAATGCTTATATATGAATAAAGCTCTCTCATTTACCCGCAAAAAAGATTAAGCCATATTAGCCGGAAAGGAGGGAGTATGGACTAGCACTACTTTTTGGTGTGTCCCGTCAACTCGCAGAAAGAGGAGAAGCTTGCAGGACAAGGTGAAGCTCGCTTACGCCTTTTGACTAATGCAACCTACCCTCGGTGGACATGCATCAGTCCATTCGGTGTCAGATTGTCAGAGGCATACACTGTAGTACCCAACATGCGGAGTACCATCATTGTTCGACTTCACGAAGAGGTGAAGAGCCAAGCACAGTAGTACGAGTAGTACTCCCTCCGTCTAGGTGTGTAAGTCATCTTATGAAAACCAAATAATCCCAAAACACTTAGGCACAGTGCATTAATTTCTACTTCATTTCTTGTTTCTTGACATATCAACCAATAAGAGATGAGGGGTGTGCATGCTTTTAATGACTTGAGACTACTAAACACAACATGCAGTGCTTAGTTCATTCCATGCAATACTATTAATTAGCAAATAAACATTAAGGTCTCTCGTTTTCCCCTCCTCCTTGGTCACGGTGCACAACCTAAGATGACTTACTCACCTAGACGGAGGGAGTACTACTACTAGAATCGCATGGTGGAGCGTATGTACTCTTATTTTTTATCTCTGATAAAGTACACATTTATTCCAGAGAAAGGCGGAAAACAGCAACCCAACATGTAATGAATGATATTGATCAACCAACCATGCTCAAATATATCTTGGCCTCCGTGCGAGCCCGTCTGTGTGTTCTCGCTCCTCGTCTCTCTCAAGGAATGGCGGGTTGGCTCTGCCGTCAATTGAGATCGGTTTGCTCACACTCCTGTCCCACATGTCAGTGATATGCCAAGAGGAGGTGCGTTGACCGAATGGCCATACACGTACTTTGCACCTTCATACTACTCCTCCCTCCGTCACAGTTTACAAGACACACTTCATTATGATGCATTTCTCCCAATGCATTTCCACCACTAGAGAGACTTTAGACGCGTTTGGTTTAATGCTCAATTAATTAGGGCGTGGTAATCGCAATCAAGTCCACAATTTTCTCTCCATGTACTCCCTCCTTTCCAGTTTATAGGGCTTATCTCAAAATTTTAGTTTTTCCATTTTATAAGGCTCAATTTGGTTGTTTTCCATCACATGTTCAGATTCCAAGGTGCATTAAATAATTGCATGCAAGTATTAAGAGAAAATTGACCAATGCATGTAGTTTATGCATGCATGCATTGCAATTAATGCATTGATAAACATAATTTCTTGAGGATAACAAGAGCATTAATTAGGTGCTTTTGCAAAACTACAAAAAGTATTCCACCACTCACCATCTGCCTTGATTGGTGAGATTTTTGAATTGAGCACTATAAATCGGAAAGGAGGGAGTACTACTACGAGTGGAGTAAGTGCATGCATGTGTGTACCCGGGGTGGAAGCACTACATGCATGTGTATACGCATTATTCCCTCTAGTAATAGACGCCATGCTATAACTACTAATGCTATTTTTCAGGCTGATCGCTAGTCGCCTTGGTCCCACAGATTTTTTTCTTTTTTCTGAAGCGCGCTCTATAAACAGTGACGGATGGAGTAGTATGAGCGGATTCAAAGAAGAGCGTATTGATGGTTGCTTCTTCGAGCAACTTACAGTGGGAAAGGTGGGGCTTATGATTTGACTGCTCATTACTCACTATTAATGCGGCGCAACGACCGGGCTGAGTCTCCCATGCGGTTGTGCACTACCCCCTCGGTTCTTAAATATACTCCGGAGTATTTGTCTTTCTAGAGATTTCAACGAGTGACTACTCAAATATTTGTCTTTTTAGAGATTTCAAATGGACTGGCACATACGAATGTATATAGACATATTTTAGAGTGTAGATTCACTCATTTTGCTCCGTATGTAGTCACTTGTTGAAATCTCTAGAAAGACGAATGGAATATTTAGGAACGGAGGGAGTACACATATGAAGCAAAATGAGTGAATCTACACTCTAAAATATGCCCGTTTGAAATTTGTAAAAAGACAAATATTTAGGAACGAAGGAGTATAATTTTGTGCATGGCACATGGACCCGGATGATGAAGAGGCTTCTGGCAATGCTATCAAGCTTCCATCATTTTTTTACATAATTGACATACTATACAAATAATTTTCCAGCGCCATGAAATTGTACAATGGTGTGAGCTTTCAGCTTTTGTTTCGTGTGTCTTGCCATCGATGCTCTTTCAGAAACAATAAAAAACTAACTTCCTTGCTAATGCATGTCAATTATTAGCAGATCAGAGCTAATAATTACATCACAACTGAAGACAGAGTTGTGAGAAGGTGTTAAATTAAAATTGATCCATGCTTTCATTGGCAGCAACGTCCCCCCCAGCTCTGTCTAAATCAACAAGGCATGTTGGGAAAAAAGTAGCTGTCTGGAGCATGCAACATTCCGATCATTTTGTGCAGTTCCACTAAAATAGAGTTGAGCGTCCCTGTTCCAAAGATATTAAGTGTGATTACGATAATAGAGGACTGCTGATGAAACAATAAACACACAAATAGAAGCCGGTCACCTTTGCAGTCTCTCTTAAGACTAACTAGTTGGAGAAGATTAGGCTCGGAGTTGGATGAGGAGGATAGAGCAAAACCAATCTCCCTTTGTGCAGTCGCACTGAAATGTAGAGACGTTGCCCGTGTGACATTTTAGTACAACTGCACAAAACACTCTTAAGAAAAAAGTGATTTGTGCAGTTCACCAAAAGGTCGCAATAGCAACGAGGTGAAATGGATAGCCCTGTTTGCAAAAAAGAGGTAGAAAGGAAACAATTACTGGCCAATAACAGTTGATGACACATGCGACGACAAAAAAGAAGCATATTCCTTGTCCTAAGGGAAGATAACAACACGGTTGTGTTTGTCTAAAACGGTGTGAGGACGAGAATGCAATATGGAAAGTACGCCAGACGAGCTACGTTTTGGGCAAAGAACTATGGAAGATCCACATGCAGCGACGTGGGAAGACGGGCAGTGGAGCAAGGCCGGAGGGGATACCTGGAGGTCGTCGGGATGTAACTAGGTGAGCGGCGGCGGGCGGAATCTGCGAGCAGGTGGCGTAGGCCCTGCCGCGCCGGAGCTTGGTCAGAGAGAACGACGTGTACCGCAGATCGGGACGTGCTGCCTCGGCGCCGTCGAATAGAGAAACGATGCACTTCCTCCCTTTCCCCCGGTGGACGGGATGCGGCCGGATCAGTGACCAACGATGAGAGAGAGAGAGGCCACCGCACTCCCTTTCCCCCGGCGGACGGGATGCGGCCGGATCAGTGACCAATGGTGAGAGAGAGAGAGAGAGAGGCCACCGCAGCCTTGTGTGAGATACTCTGAAGAGCGACAAACCAGGCAGGTAGGCTCCATTGTATATAGTGAGCGGACTACCTTTTTCTCCATAAAAAAATTGTTTTATATTCTGTGTACGTGCCATTGAGCGATATAACTTTATTTAAAAATAACGCGGCAACGCGTCAAGTCGAACTTTGTTTCGTGCACGTGTGGTACACGACCTCCCTAGGTAAACAACCGCTACAGGCATTCAAATTAGCACGTGGGCTGCCATTTTGTAAAGAAATGAGCTCCACCATGTACCCGCGCGGGTGTGGCTGGGCACGAAGCGTGAGTACGTGCATGGTGCACCTATTCTCTTCTTGTATATGTACACCACCTACGTGGGGTTGTGTGAGAGAGATACAAACCTAGAGAGATATAGTGTGTGGGTTCTTGAGAGTTTTTTTTGTGGGGGGGGTCAATCAAGAAATGTAACATATGCAATGTGTGTGAAATAGAGTCCTAGATATAACATATATATAGAGGGCGATCCACGAGAAGAGAGTGGAGGTATCATCGGCTTGAGGTGTCCATAGAATCGAAGAGAGGGATGATGTGTGTGTGTGTGTGTGCGCGTGATCGATAAAGAGTGCCATCGAATTTGTGTGTGCCCACGTCAAAGATATAGAGTGGCTGGCCTACTGGAACGTGAGAGGGGACATGTGCAGTTTGTCTCTGTGACATGGATACCTACCTGCAGCGCTCGACTATCGGTGTGTGGTGGGGGAAGAGGGAGGCCCAATTAACTATAGAGGTACAATGGCTGGTATATGTGTGGAGGAGGAGAGAGGCCTACCTCATGTATTAAGGAGATCGATCTGCCTCATGTATTAAGGGAGATCGATCGACATCCATGCATATGTGCAGGAGAGGAATAAGGTTGGGAGAGAGACAGAGCTAGAGTGTTGGAGGGGGTGGTAGTGGAGTTGCTTCTAACAAATGGTGGGATAAGCTTGCTAGACAAATGGAGGGCACGCCCTCAATATCAATAAGAGAGGAGATGGCTGCTTGTTGTCTGTGCACGTGCGTGTGAGAGACGTGTCAGGAGGCATGCACGAATGATGAGGGGGGACGATGTGGCTGTGGTAAGCAGACGTAACTACATAGGAAGATCAATCACCCTTTGTTAGAGAAAGGAGAGACATAACTTGTGAGGTACGTCGATCGGTGGGGGGAGGGGGTAGTTAAAGTCGATCTAGGTATATGTTGGGAGATCGATCGCTATACATGCATGTGTGTGTTAGAAGCAAATGGGGCACAAGGAGAAGGATAGAGAGAGAGGGATGCATCTAGGAGGTGGTACGAGAGGCATACTATATATCGAGGGGGAAGGAGTGTGCGAGTACGAGAACGATGAAAAGAGTGGTGGGAGTGAAGCATGGACGGTGACAAGAGAAGAGGGGAAGCTTGTGTTTGTGCTAGGCACACCTGGCTATAGAGGCATATTGATCGATGTGTGCCGTAAAGAAGGAGCTGAGGGGCCTACACACACCGTGGGTGAACGACCTAAAGTGAAAAGACGAATTTGCGCGATGGAGCTAGAGAATGCTGAGGGAGGGTGAGAGGGATGCGGGCGTGTGCATGCACAAGCAAAAGTTAGTGCTAGCTACAAAGATAAGAGGGTTGTGTTGGTGTAAAAGACGGATAGAGATCATATAAACTTCATTATAAAAAGCGAATTTGGATATTTGAAGAATTTATCATAGTGTTCTAAACCGACGCATGTGTGAATATATATAACGGTGATACACATGGTGTGGTTATGAACATGTTATACTACATTTAATATATTTTATCTCTACTCTTATAAGAAAACGGAGTTGTTGATGATGGTGTGCCTGCCATCCTGCATTATAGGCCATCCGATTTATATCTGGCGGATAGCAAGGAAACTATGATGGTTGAAGTTGTCAACAATCATGATTGTAGATTCTTATTGAAATAGAGAAACGAATTCAAATTTAGTTTGAATTGCAGCGGTAGTATAGACATTTGGAATGCACTAAAATGTTGGTATGAGTAGGTTACATGCATTATACATCAAGCGAAAATATTTAATCGGACATAACATGGATTCATACTCCCTCCTTCCATCTATATAGGGCGTAATGACATTTTTAAGACCGCCTTTGACTATTGACAAGATTAATAGTACATGACATGCACAATGTGAAAATTATATCATTGAAAGAATGTTTCACAGATGAATTTAATGGTGTGCTTTGTGTAAGTTGCATGTCATATATCATTGCTCTAATATTTGGTCAAAATTAGCATCGAAAAACGCATTAGGCCCTATATAGATGGAAGGAGGGAGTAGCTTTGAATAGCATTTGTATAGTAAAACGGGGCAAGACTCTCTCTTTGTGTGGTGTGAATAGTTTTATTTTTTTCGTTTTATTTTGGTTGAGGGAAGTGCGAATTGATTTGGTACATACAAGTACAATATTACTACATGTTAGGCTTGTCCCTAAAATTCAAGCTGCATCTTGTTATATCCTGAAAATTCAGATATCGTGCTCCCAAAACTAGCGCCTTCACAACCCGCGCCTTGCTATCCCGAAATTACAACGCGCGCGAAAACTCCCTCCAGCTGCCAAATCCCGACACGCGAAATCCCCCTTCTAACCCTGATACGAAAGGGCCGCTAGTTCAAATCAGTGGGGGGTACTTTTGTAACACACCCTACATTTTGGACAAGCGCGTCCCTAAGTCACGCTTCACCCTCTCCCATCGCCCCCTTTTCGCCATTCGAAATCCCAAGCCGCCATAACCTCTCTGCTCCAGCCGCGAAACCCCTCCCTCCTCCGTCCACCACGTCACCGCTGCCCAGCCGGAGCCTCTTCCCCGACGACATCGTCCACCGCAACAGCTCGACGTCCCTCGTCCACCTCCCCGGATGAGGATCCGTCATCCATCTCACCATCCCGCCGGTTTAGCCGCCCCGTCCTCCACCTCCAAGGAGCTGCTCCGACGATCGCCTCGTCTATCATGGCTACTCCATCCCCACAGTGCCGCGTTAACCTACTCCACCGGAACTGCAGCATCCTCACCGACTCCTCGGATGAAGCCGAGGCCTACTCTGTGCCACCAAAGAGGTTGTACACTCATCGCATCACACCTTCTCCTTAACTCGACCTCCCAGCACCGACGGTGCTCCATCCCGCACCCCCATGGAGCAGCTACCTTGAAGCCGGCGCCGCGAGCGGCATCTCCACGACGGCTCTCCCCCAGTGCGAGGCCCCTTCGGCGGCGGCGTCCATACCAGCCGGATCTTTTGCTGCTGCTCCGGCTCTCGCTCAATCGCTCGCTCGCCCAGCTGCTGCTGCTGCTCTCCCCCTCGCTCGTGCTGCTGCTCTGCTCCGATTAAGCCACACTTCAGTCGACTGAATCGACTTTTGGATCAGTCGATTTTCAGGGGTTGGGTGGGCTCACCGGAGTTAAGGAAGAACCACCCGCAGCGGGGATGGGGGCTTGCCGGAGAGGTACCCCACTATCTATCTTAGGGTTCAGGGTGGGTGGAGGGGCTAGAGGACTGGCCAGGGCGGCAGTGGGGAGTTGTTTTGGGGCAGCGAGGCGGCGCTGGGGCCGGCGGTGAGGCCGGTGGTGGCTGGCGGCTCAGGGGGGTGCAGGTTGAAGATGAACTTCAGGCCCTCCCTAAACTACATGTCAAGCGCCTCTCTGCTACCATTGCGTTCAGTTTCAACAGTAGCATTCAGATTCCACAGTAAATTTTAGTTTCGACAGTTAAGTTCAGAGTCAACAATTTTTACCTCATCTGTTGTAGTCAGGTGGTTTTGGGTGATTTAAATTTTACATCCATTTTACATCATCTATTGGAGATGCTATTAGAATCCCACTTGATATTGACGATGTCTGTCTTGTGCTGCTTCAGCCTTGACGTCTTACGGCTCACCAGAGCTGCTCCAACGACAGAACGATCCATCACAACAGAGCAGTGCCTTGTACACCATTTACAGATTCCTCAGATCTTCCTCCACACCTCCGACAGCCACCTCTGCCTCAACTGCTTCAGCGACCAACGCAATGATGCTGAGGTCGACACGGTTACGGCAAAGAGGTTGTACACTTGTTGCATCACTTATTACTATACATTCACATTGATCCATTAGGGCTATTTTGGTTCAACGGAAAAACATAGCAATATGGAATTTTCCAATGGCACTCTACTATTCAATTATTCATGCATTTTGTTGAAAGGAATGAAGCCAAACATCCACCTGGACCTACTTTTCAAAATCCTATGCATGAAAACAAGACCAAGTGCATTAGTGCCAAAATAACATTCTAACTATACACGCTTTCATATGGTTTCACTTTATTTTGGCCATGTTTCTTTGCATTCCTCTACTCTTCCAATTCCTGTAAACCAAACACCCAAGTTGACAGAAATCCCGTGTTTACAAATGCTCTGTTTACCATGTGCATTTTCCTATCCTATTCCGGTGTTTTTCCTATCCCTCGTTTTAAGAATCATGCAAGCCAAATGAGCCCTTACAAAATTACTTCAGTTACAGGTACGTGTCGAAGGGAACTTTGTGTGGTTTGTCTTGCTCCTGCCGCGACGTCGTCCACCTCACCTGAGCTGCTCCATCGACAGAAGCATCCACCAAACCAGACATCACGACTCCTGACCATCTTTCGCCGCCTCAGATCTCCTTCCCTGCCGCCGGCACCCACCGCAACGATATCACCATCATCGACTCAACAGATGAACCTGAGGAGTACACGGGTCCACAAGAGAGGTCGCACTCTTTTGTTTCTGCTTATGTTATGCATTGCTTAAACTTACCTGCTACTTTATCATCCTGTTCAGCTCTTGGACTCCCAAGTCAGGTCCAAATTAATGTTCAAACTTGAGTTCTAAATTAGTTGTGGGGCACATATCGAGGCAGCAATGAATAGTATGTTTGTCTAATATCTGGTTCACCTAGGGTATGCCTATGTTGTTCATCTTGGGTGGGAAACAAATAGTAAAGCAATCATCATCTGTCTTTTTATTAATTTAAAGCAATCATTAGCCTGCTATCATTATTTTTGGATCCATCCACTGGTTGTTACCATCACTCTTAATTTCTGCATGCTCTCCTTATATAATCTCACTATATTTTTTTCGTATGCATGTCAGATATTGTACACAGTCATGCTGAACATGTAGAGAAAAAGAGAAGAGTTCTGAGGCGGCGATATCCAGAGAAAGATATCTGTTCTGAGGCGGATTTAGATGCTGCTGACCACTCCTATTTACCCCCCAAGGTGTTTGCTCTACCTTGGCATGATGATGTTAGTCATATCATGCATATGTTGCCTTATAGTGCCTACTTTTGACATCATATATGTCATCTGCTTAGTTTAGACATGTTCTGTAATGCCACCTGTTTAGTTTCTATATCATATATGGGAATTATGCAGTCTCATGTCTTTTAGCTAGTCATAATATATGTGAAACTAGATGATACCCTGCGCATTGCTGCAAGAACTCTTGGTGCGCATGAGAATACATAAGTTCACTAAATTTGTTCGCACGGTAGGTCTCTTGTATATAGGAGAAAAAATTGCAATGTACATAGTACTTGGAGTATAGTTGTAAAGATAGCAAAGTGTATCATTATTTTTACTAAATACAGTGATATGACATAAGTAGTCTCATAGGAATAAATAAGTCTAATGTATATAAGCAAAGTAAGAAAAGATATGGAATGGAGACGCCAGGAAAGGTTATGTATATATTGCCATTTTGAGATACTTCTTGTGTATTATGTTAGACTCTTGTTGTAAATCATCTTATGCATGTCAGTACATAAGTTCTGTAAAGTATAGCCAAGTAGTTCATATCATCAATTGTAAAAATTGGTGTTACATTAAATAGTTGTATCTTCTCATAACCATAATATGAGAAAACAAACAATTGGAAACAATGCTATGGAAACATCGCAGGTAGTAGGGCCTCGTCTTTGTTAATCAAACAAAATCTACAGTAGCAAAATAAAATAAAATAAGGTGCTTGGAAGAAGCAATGATGAAGATGATTGCAACATCTGAGTCACCTGGTACTTGAGCAGGAAAAGGACTATACCTATGTGTAGCTCAAGGTTTGTTAAAAAAATGTATAGCTGAAGGTAAAAATCTGAGGGAAGTGTCTGCATTTCATGCGTATTTTTATATTCTGTATGAAGCATTAAGACAATTAGCAAGGGCACCACCCAAAAATAAAAACGACACTACAAATAGCACCTTAACCTATCAAATACTCCCAATACAAAAATAAATAAATTTGTAGGTGGTTTGGATCCACGCCATCAACCTCAAAGCTTACTTTGACCTTGGAGCCATTCAGTGTGCCAGGTCGGTACTAAAGGAGTAGAGATGCCAAGTTAGTTGAAAAAGCAAGTTCCTGCTCTAGAAACAATGACATAAATTTTACCCGTTGAAGAAAAATTATCTCTAGAAACTATAAATTTCCATGAAAATGAAATAGCAATATTTCCTGGCGTGGAAGCATGGAAGATAGAACAACAAATGTGCAAACTTAAGCAAAATCAGTTGAGTATGTAAGAATAAAATAAAGAAACAGAAAGTTGATCTTGGTAAGGTGAGATGATTCATTGTATGGGCCATCGAGATGGATCCAAAATCAAGATTTTCTTACTTGAAAATTTATGGGTGAGAAATTAGGTATAACCTTAGCACCTCCGTATAACATGCAAGGTGAGGAGCATGGAGCAGTGATACGAGTTGGAAACTTTGAGGCGGATTTTATACCTATAACATGCAAGGTCGAGTTAGCTATGTAGATCAAATTAGGCTAATTAATTTCGTGAGGCAAGCTGAGGCTGATTCCGAGAACGAAGAGCACCTATTATTCCTCTCGAGTGCAAGCCATGCTGGAGCAAAGGGAGGAGGTCCTATCCTTGGTGGGGCTACTACGACCCCGGGTGCGCATGGAGTGCATCCGCGAATGGGTGAATCCGATGTGCATGGCCGGGCGAAGCTGATGTGGGGCACCGGAAGTCGCTGCTGTGGTTCCGTCAACCTGCGGCGGGTCTGTTGTGGCGTGATCCGGAGTGGCGTCATGGTCAGGCAAAGCCGATGCGGTGCAATGGGGAGGCGCTGTGGGTGCTATCGACGCGCTGCAGGCACGCAGCGGCGCCGTCCAGGCGTGGTGTGGTAGCGCGGCATCGATCTCCAACTTGTGGTGACGTTGTCCACACCGGCTAGCGAGAAGACCATGTTGTTAAACCATGGCGACGCCATGGCTTGTGCGTGCTGGCATGGCAAGGAATGTGGGAGGACTGTGACAGGGAAGGGATCCATCCTGTGGAGTTTATAGGAATGGCAAAAGATATACGTGAGCATTGGAACATGAAGGGGAGAAGATAGTGCAAATTAGTCTCGTAGGCTTCCATCACTTGCGGCGAGCACTTAATAATGGATGCATGTGGGCTAGAGCAACGGTTTGCATGTGCTTGCTAGATATTATAGCCTGGTCAGGTCATAAGCCTTGTGTGCGTTCATTTTTTCTAGTTGATTGGTAAAATATTTGAGCATTTAGTATTGGGTTTCATGTGCTTGCATGTGCCATCTTTTCTAATATTAAGAGCTGATGATGTGCTCCCGCAAAAAAAAGAGCTGGTGATGTGGCAGGGTTGCTTAGGTGGATAGCTTGCATGATGAGTTAGTGGGTTGCTCCTATTTAGTATTGATGATGTGGCATGGTGATGATGTGGATAGTGTGCATGTTGAGAGAATAAATAGAAGTGGGGAGCAACTTCTTACGAATGTTAGATGTGCAATGCCATACTGTTTAACCAGGCATCATATATTTGAATGATGTCTTGCCCATCCTTTTCTTCATTACATTTCCATTTGTCGACAATGTTTGTACATTAAACTACTCTTCCTTGAATCAACCATTTGGGTGGGAGATGGAAAAATCTGGATTGAAAACAAGGCCTTCAGAGCAGACAGTGCTACCTGTTGAAGCAGATCTGTTATTGGGTCCCGATAGCTCCTCAGAGATGGATTCAGAGACAGATGACCAGTCCTATTCCCCCACTGAGGTGTATGCTCTAACTTGGCATGGTTATACTACTCATATCATGCATATGCTGTCTTGCATTGCATAGTTTAGACATCATATACACAATATTCAACACCATGTTCTTAGTCTAGACATCATATCGAATGCCCTCTGTTTAGCATATAAATCACATATGTGAATTAAATGATGCGATCCCGATTACTTAGATAACATGTAGGTGAATTATGTCATGCGATCCTGTTTAGTTATTCATCATATCTTTGAATTATGTTATGCTATGCTATCCAGTTTAGATAGACATCATATATGTGAAATTATGTCATGCTATCCGTTTTAGTTAAACAATATACATGTCAACTATTTCATGCCCTCTTTGTTCCACACTATCTATTGCATCTGTCTCTCATACAATGTCTGTACATTCAACTATGTTTCCTGTTTATCAGCCATTTGAATTGGAGCGGGTGATGCCAGTATCTAGCGGACTAAAAACACAGTCTTCAAATAAAACAGTGCTACCTCTTGGTGGAGATAGCACCCCGGTTGTACATGCATAAGAACCAGCCCTACCACACATAAGCCAAACTCTCGCAGATTGTACCCCTATTGCAATGGACAGAGAACCAGCTTCACCCAATCTAACCCCAACCCCAACCGATAGTAACCCAGTTCCTGTTGACACAGCACCATCTCCACCACAGAGCTCCCAAACAAGAGTAGTTAGTAAGGCAGCTCCAGTGCCCAAAGGGCCAGTACTATCATGGCGAACCCCAACTCCACCAGTTAGTACGCCTATTCCTGTGGAGGAAGCACCACCAGCTAGTCGTAGTTTAACATCTATCGCATTTGATGTTGTCAAATCGTATGTGCGTATCTTCCCATCTTGGAAATATTATACTGAAGATGAAGGAAAATGCCAGTTGCACGTGTTTGTCCAGGAGTTATGTGTAAGTAATGTTATTCATGGCAATTACTTTGCTTCGTCCCATACATCCTACCTCCATGATGGTTATAATACAACAAATTTTCCCATTTTTCCTCTATAGAGAAGGACCGATTTGGAAACTCAGGATGAGGTAACCTGTGCTAATACCTCTGCTATCTTCAAGAATGCTTGGTGGCAGTATCGGAATTACCTGAAGAAAACATACTTCACCGGCAAAGAAACTCATCAAATTCCCTTATGTTCTCCTGAGACACATTTACTGGACGATGACTGGGAACACCTTGTTCTGTACTGGTCCCGAACCAAGAATGTGGTAAGGTCTATGAGCTCATTTGCTATTTTTAAGTATTATATTCTCGTCTTACTATACTCTGTTCATGTAGAACAAGTGCCTAAACCTGAAGAACAACTGTTCTAATTTAAGATTCCATTGCTATCATAGTTCAAAAAAGCGCTAGGAGTTAATTGTGCGTTTTGCCACCGCCTTGCACTTTACTGAACAAAGGGCATGCTTATGCGCAGTTATGCATAGATTAAGCATAGTTATGCGCAATGCGTTTTGCCAACGCCTAGAGCCTAGGCGCGCTTAAGCGCTCGCTTAGGCGCGCCTTTTTTAACTATGATTGCTTTGCTCTTGTATCACTGTATTTACTCATACAAACTTATTTTTAAATTGAAGGATCCAATCGAAACTCCAATGGCACAACAGGTATGTTCACGCATGTTTCTTTAACAGGTTTGCTCTTATCAATAGCTCTGTTGATTTCAATTTCAATTGTGTATACAGTTGACTTTCATATCATGCACATTACTAGCATCACAACAGAGCCAATAGTGTTGTTGTACATGTAGACCCGTGGTACCCATCTGAAATCTTGTTGTGCTGTGTAGTTTCCCATGCTTTGTATTCTTTCACTGCTGCTTTGTCTTGAACTGGTATGATTTGAACCGTGTCTCTATTTTGATTTGGCAAGACAATGCAGTGACCATAGGACGTAGATATATGTTTGTTTGATGCTTTTATTATGTACTAGTACTTGGCAATAGAAGACTTGGTAGTTTAATCCTGTCCACCTTACTAATGAACTGGTTCACCGAAATGAGTTTCATATACTAGTACATGCTAAACTTGTTATGTGTCTACTTGTTTCTTCTTTTAGAATGCTGACAGAATATTGGGGAAGAGTGCCTTATTAAGCAATGGTAAAGGAAGTAATGCAGATAAGGTTCAGGATAGTGACACATCCTTATTGGTCTCCAACAAAGATGATAAAACAGCTAAGGAAGACTATCTTGAAGACAACGAGACAACCCCAAAGTCCTGTCTTTGTTTAGTGTTCGAGTTACTAGCCACTACCGCTTGCACAAGCTATTCAAACTCACTGTCTGAATCAGTTCGGTTTCTTGAGTCTCAACTACAAGTTGAAAGACATCGATCAGCTGTGCTGCGACAAGAAGCGGAAGGACTGCGGAAGTCCCTGGAGTATTCAGATGCATACTTTCTGGTGCAACAACAAGCGTTGGAGGATTTTAGCACCAAACAGGACAAAGCTAATAAGCTTGCTAAGCTTATTGCCAGCATGGTGGATACCCAGGATAACATTTCTTGAGCTCTTCTGAAGTTGTTTCAGTTAAGCTCTTGTTTTGCTGCCGCGTTTATTTGCACTGGTGGCCAATTTTTACGTCCAGTGTATGTAATGTGCTGCTTTGTTCTCTATATTTGCACCGGTGGCAAACTTTGATGCCTAGTGGATGTAATATGTGTAATAGCAGTAATAGGCTAGTGTTAACTGCTTGCTTATTTATTTCCTTATTGTCTTGTTTAGTTGTTTGCTTGTAGCCACTGTAGTTCTTTTTCTATGTTTTTCTAGTGGCCACAATAGCCCATTTTTGGTAACTAGGCCAAAATAATCATGGCAACACACGGACTGTTGTAACCATGGGCCTCCTGCAGGCCGTATGATCCATGGGCCTTCTTTCGGCCGTAGGATCCATTGGCCTTCTATACGGGCCGTAGGATCCATTGGCCTTCTATATGGGCAGTAGGATTCATGGGCCTTCTAAGGGCCGTAGGGTCCATGGGCCTTCTACGGGCCGTACGATCCATGGGCCTTCTACGGGCCGTACTATCCATGGGCCTCATACGGGCCGTAGGATCCATGGGCCTTCTACGGGGCGTATCATCATTTCGCTAAAAATGGGCCGTACTATTTGTGGACCATAACATGCCGTTAATAGGCCGTATTTGATAACTCTATGAAAACAGCCCAACGAGTTTTTTTGACATGAAAACAGCCCAACGTATTAACGGTCCGCAAACGGGCCGACTGTAACGACGGGCTGAATTTGGCCCACAAGCAGAAAATGACAGCAACGGGCCGTATGTAACCGAATGCTGCAAATGAGCCCAAGAATCAATGGGCCCTGAGAAGGCCGAAAGATAACTTGGGCTAGAAACGGCCCAATGGAATAACGGGCCGTTAATGGGTATAAAGTGATACACTGTTCATTACGGGCCAGTTTCACCATGGGCCGTTAATGTGCCAAGAGTTACAAAGGGCCTCATATGGGCCGAAAGAAGTCACGGGCCACACATGGGCCGGAAGTTAAAACGGGCTGGAATCATATTGGATGGCCTAGATGACACTACTGGGCCTAATTCAGAGAGGTCATAATGGGCCCTGGGTTAGCGAGCTGTAAATGGGCTATATGCAAACATGCCGTTAACATGCTTTCCGTGGGCCGGCCCGCCACCTTTTGACCAAGTCAAATGAGCCGCCTTTTCACAGGAATGGGCCTGTGTTGGGCCGTGCCACATGTCGCTGTATCATAGGCGCCTTCGGTCTAATGAGTGGATGGCATCTGTCCCAACGGTGAGCCGACACGTGTTTCCTCCAGCCAATGATGATTTTACACGTGGAAAATCCCCATTGGTCGGGGCTGTTAACGGGTTATCGGATCCAAAACCGGACCCGATAGCTTAACGGCGTTCCGTTACGGTGGATGCCATGTGTTGGTCACCCTTGACGAAAGCACTTCTGTGACACGCGATTTATCATCATGGAAGTGGACACTTCCATGATGATAATTTTGGTAATGTCATGGAACACTTCTACGACATCACAGGTATGACTATCTTGATACTTTCATAAAATCGTCATGGATGTACATGCATGACAAAAAAGGCGACCTACTGTGACAAACACGTATTATCACGGAAGTGTATTTTTTTGTAGTGTTACCACCTTCGGATTTGTGCCTTTGGTGCTGTTAATTTTTATGGCATCGGAACGATAGTCCTCCTTGATAATATACGGACCTTCCCATTTAGAGAGAAGCTTTCCTGCAAAAAATCTTAAATGAGAGTTGTATAGCAAAACATGATCACCTACATTAAACTCACGCTTTTGTATCCTTTTGTCATGCCATCTTTTAACTTTTTCTTTAAACAACTTGGCATTCTCATAGGCTTGGGTTCTCCATTCATCAGGTGAGCTAATGTCAAATAACCTCTTTTCACCGGCCAATTTGAAATCATAGTTGAGCTCTTTGATTGCCCAATAAGCTTTATGTTCTAGTTCTAGAGGTAAGTGACATGCTTTTCCATAAACCATTTTATATGGAGACATTCCCATAGGGTTTTTATAAGCAGTTCTATAAGCCCATAATGCATCATCAAGTTTCTTAGACCAATTCTTTCTAGATCTATTAACAATATTTTTGCAAAATTAATTTAATCTCTCTATTGCTCAACTCTACTTGACCACTAGACTGAGGATGATATGGAGATGCAATTAGCAAGCATTTTACGGAAAGCACCATGAATAAAATGTGAACCACCATCAGTCATTAAATATCTAGGGACTCCAAACCTCAGAAAAACAACTTCTTTAAGCATCTTAATAGAAGTGTTACGATCAGCACTACTAGTTGGAATAGCCTCTACTCACTTAGTAATGTAATCAACGTCAACTAAAATATGTGTATACCCATTAGAGGAAGGAAAACTTCCCATATAATCAAAGCCCCAAACATCAAATGGTTCAATAACAAGTGAATAATTCATAGGCATTTCCCGACGTCTACTAATATTGCCAATCCTCTCGCATTCATCACAAGACTAGACATACTTACGAGCATCCTTGAAGAGAGTAGGCCAATAAAAACCAGATTGCAACACCTTGTGCGCAGTTAATTTGATAATGTCTTAAATGTGTAGGATTTGCATAGGATCTGTTCCTGTTCATGCTCAGGTACACAACGTCTAATAACACCATCTACTCCTTCTTTATAAAGGTGTGGGTCATCCCAAAAGTAATGTCTTAAATCATAGAAAAACTTTTTCTTTTGCTGGTATGTGAAACTAGGTGGTATAATTTAGCAACAATGTATTTAACATAATCAACATACCATGGAGTATTACGAGAAGCATTTATGACAGCTAATTGCTCATCAGTAAAGTTATCATCAATAGCAGTGGGTCATCAAGAACATTTTCTAACCTAGATAAGTTGTCTGCGACGGGGTTCTTCGCTCCCTTTCTATCAATAATATGCAAATCAAATTCTTGCAGCAAGAGAACCCATCTAATAAGTCTAGGTTTAGCATATTTCTTTTCCATAAGATATTTAATAGCAACATGATCAGTGATGAAAGGATCGATATAGTTTACTAGAGGGGGGGGGGGGGGTGAATAGGCAACTAACAATTTTAGCTTTTCTTTACCAATTTAAACTTTGCATCAAAGTAGGTTGTCTAGATATGCAACTAGGTGAGCAACCTATGTGATGCAACAACAACAAGCACACAAGCAATCAAGAGATGCAACACAATATAACCTTGCACAAGTAAAGGTACGAGATAACCAAGAGTGGAGCTGGTGAAAACGAGGATGTGTTACCGAAGTTCCTTCCCTTTGAGGGGAAGTACATCTCCGTTGGAGCCGTGTGGAGGCACAACGCTCCCCAAGAAGCCACTAGGGCCACCGTATTCTCCTCACGCCCTCACACAATGTGAGATGTCATGATTCCACTATTGGTGCCCTTGGAGGCGGCGACCGAACCTTTACAAACAAGGTTGGGGCAATCTCCACGACTTAATTGGAGGCTCCCAACAACACCACGAAGCTTCACCACAATGGAATATGGCTCTGCGGTGACCTCAACCATCTAGGGTGCTCAAACACCCAAGAGTAATAAGATCCGCAAGGGATTAGTGGGGGGAATCAAATTTCTCTTGGTGGAAGTGTAGATCGGGGCCTTCTCAACCAATCCCTAGAAAATCAACAAGTTTGATTGGCTAGGGAGAGAGATCGGTCGAAAATGGAGCTTGGAGCAACAATGGAGTTTGGGGTGGAATATGTGAGTCTTCTTGGAGAAGAAGACCCCTTTATATAGTGGGGGGACACATCCAACCGTTATGCAGCCTGCAGCCCGCATCTAGGCGGTACTACCATTGCCATAGCGGTACTACCGCTGTGGCAAGCAGGCATAGGGCAACCAGGGCTGAGGGAGAAGAAGTACACACACTAGGGCGGTACTACCGCCCTGAGGGCGGTACTACCGCCTATAGGCGGTACTACCGCTTCCTACAGCCGCTGGAAAACAGGGGAGGGTAGTGAGCTGAGCGGCAGTTGGAGCGGACCTAGGAGCGGTACTACCGCTAATAAACGGTACTACCGCGCCCTACTGCCGTCCCTTCTACCGCTACCCTGCATGGTCCCCGACACGAAAAAATTGAGACCACAACAGGGGCGGTAGTACCAGTGGCACTAACAAGCGGTACTACCGCCGATAAGCGTTACTACCATCCTGGCCATGGTACTACCGCTTAGCACATAGCACCCCTTGTTTTACACAACACGGAAACTCCAAAGAAGCGGGAATAAAGCGAGGGTGCAAGGAGAATGTGAACGTGATGATTCCACCCATACTCTTCCGAAACGGTTCCCCTCTTGATAGTACGGTTATCCCTACGACTCAATTCCACCGAAAAGAAACGAAGGAAAATAATCTGTCTAAAGTGAAGTCCTCGAGGGGTAACAATCGCATAGTGCTCTTATAATAGATCACCTGAAACGCTTAGTGCACATGATTAGTCCGCAAATGTATTGTCATCAATCACCAAACTAGTAAGGGATAAATATGCCCTTACAATCTCCCCCTTTTTGGTGGATTGATGACAACACGGGATTTGCACAAAAAAGTAACTAGAATTTAAGCAAACCCTCTCCCAACAAAATATAGACGGGCTCCCCCTAGAGGTGTGCACCAAGGAAATTAGCATGAAAGGCTATGTGCACATCTTTAGGATCAAACTCCCCCTATATTTTGTAGACAGGCAACATCCTTGCATATAAGAATAACAACAAGTACATCTAAGCAAGGACAAGCATGAGAGCAATAATATAAGTGCTGGAAATGAAGCATATCACAAGATAACAGAGTACTTACACTGAAGTAGATAGGATAGGGTAGTTCACATATGTCATACACCATATGGTCTAGCTCACAACCGAAAGAAAGCGAACGAACACAACAAACACGAGACACGAACAAACACGAACACGCAAACACGAGACCCAAAGAAAATCCCTAACTCTCCCCCTTTGGCAGCAAGACACCAAAGGGAAAGGGACGACACGGCACACGATGGTAGTAGATCTCCATGGCATCACCAGTCATGCTCCTCCTCCTCCTCAGAAACCTCTGCAGCACGGGGAGACTCGTGAACTCCGGTGTCCTCCTCAGTGTCAAATCACGGGCAGTGCACTCTGATCCAAGACTCCTCATCAGTGATCCGCTCCTCAGAGCCATCTGCAACCTCAGGCCAACCTGTCTCATAATGGCCTTGTCACGACGACGAGCCATCTTGGCCTCCTTGTGAGCCTTTACTGGCCCTTGGCCTGAAAGCATAATAGACACTTCATATTCTCCTTGAGTTTCTTCGCCCAAGAGGGCTCCTCGGATGGGGGCACATACTCTGGCCCATCATCATGCTCATCATCTGCATCAGATAAGACAGTCTCCTGCACTAGAGGTGTCGGGGTAGACGAAATCCACTTCTCCTTCTGACGTAGCTCGATAGTATCATGAGACACCATATTGTCTGTGACAAGCTCCTCATCTGGAAACTTGGCTGCCCAAATGATGCACTTGCGCTCCATGACAGCAGAGTGAAGTTCAGACCACATCACATGTGACACATCTAGCACCTGCTGAGAGCCCTGTTGTTCTTGACAGAATAGAAGCATGTCAACAAGGTAAGAGTGCACCTAATCCAAGTTGCCAATCCGAGGAAACAGGGAGTTCCGGAAGATACGATGCATGATGTCTAGAAAGGGCCAGATCTCATAAGTAACCTTCCTAGTCTCAGACACTTTCCTGGTAGAATAGGGCCAAAGCTTCTCCTTATGAGTAGCGGCAATCTCCTTATGAGGGCGAAACACAAGTGGGATCTGGGCACCCTCATCATTGTACGATAAGCTGACCATGAAGTCCTTCCATGGTGCGGACAAAAGATGACCATTGGTCATCCAAGTCATAGTACGGGCCTGATCATGCCCAAAGTGAACAGTGGCAAAGAACTGGGCCACGTGCTCGGCATCAAAGTCTTTGTTGAAAGTAATGATCCTCTTGATGCCCAACTCCTCACACCTCTGCAAAGGATTCCCAAAGTATGGCAGGTCCTTCTCCATGTGTGAGAGATCGACAGACTTGACCTTCATAAACAAATTCTTCTTTTGCTTCAAGACATCGCAATAGATGGACTGCTGAAACATGTTCCAGAACGGACGCCTCTGAAGAGCAGGCTCCTGGTCCACATGGTAGGGATTGTGCTTCCTCTTGGTATAGAACTCCATTGCAGACATCTGATTAGCACGCTTGCGCCCAGCGGAGGTCTTTGATGTAGGGACCTTGGCCTTGCGTTTGGGCGGCTCTGACGAGCCACCCGCATCACTAGCAGCAGCAGACTCTGGAACATCCGACGAGCGATAACGCTTGGAACATGTTGCATGGTCTGGATTCTTGCGGTGAGCCTGATGCCCGGAGCTACTACCACCTAAACACACACACACACACACACACACACAAACACACACACACACACACACACACACAAGAACCACAAGAGCAAGAAAGCATAAGCCAAGGAAAGACAAACACCAACGAAGAAAATTAGGTAGGGAAACATGGGCATTGGAATCTCGGGGCAGTAGTACCGCGCACCAGAGCAGTAGTACCGCCAGGGTACATCGGTAGTACCGCTAGGGAGCGGTTGTCAGCGGGCTGACACCTGCCGCGGCAAGATCCGGTACTACCAGAGATGCAAAAGACCATATTTCCACACCTAATCATCAAACAACCTAGTCTAGCAGTCTCCCAAGTCCTTCCTAAGCCTCGATTCAACAACTAAATCGAGGGATGCAACGAGTATAACCCAAAACCTAGATTCAAGAAAGAGAACCAAGGGAGAGAAGAACAGAGGCATTACTGGCATCCATGGCAAGAGAGATGTTGGGGAAGAATCCCACCAGACGGAATCGAGGGAGACGGCCTGGGTCCGGTGGCCCGGCGGCGGACCTCCGGTGCTTGGGGAGTCGCATGAGAGAGGAGAGGACGAGGGATGTGGCAAACTGAACGGGTATGGGGGAGTAGAAACTCCCCCTGCCCGATACATACCCCACACGCCCAGCCCTAAGCGTAGTACCGTGCAAGGCATGGTAGTACTGCTGTGGTGCAGATCTGAAGCACAACATGCCCAGCTATACCGCTCCACGGTAGTACCATGTCAGCAGGGCGGTATTACCGCTTATAAGCGGTAGTACCACTCTGCTGCTGCAGTAGTATCGCTCAGACGCCTCAAAGCAGGAACAAGGGGAAAAGATGGCTTCTGCACGACCCGTGAGAGAAAAAAAGAACACGAAAGATACAAGACAAGCCAAGACAAACCCGAACACGACCACACCAAAACACAACCACTCAAAAGAGAGAAGCACAAGCAACAAGAAACAACACACAGACAAACTCTCCAGAAGAGAAAGCGCTGGCCGAGGCCACCTATGTTTGAGCAAATGGTATGGTGCCGGGAAGAATTATCCTTGGGCCTATGACCATAACTCGTCTTTGAAGCACAAGTACCATAAAAAATGGCTAATGTGAAAGACTCGATCAATTTATGCATAATGGGGGGAGGGAGAGTTCATTGAGAGAACAACACTACCCCTATGTCCATGCCTACACCTAAACAAGACATCATGAAGAGTGTGGTGGGGTGTGCAAGAGTTCAAACCACATTGCTCAAATCAATGATATTTAGCTCATGCCTTAACTTGCAAAATTTTGCTTCATCCAAGGGCTTCATGAAAATATCTGCAAGGTTATCATGAGTGTTGACATACTTGAGCTTGATCTCCCCTCACCTAATGTGATCCCAGATGAAGTGATACCGAATCTCAATATGCTTCGTCTTGAAGTGTTGCACCGGGTCGAGAGAGATCTTGATGGCACTTTTCATTGTCACACCAAAGAGGCACTTCATCACAAGTGACACCGTAATCCTTCAAAGTTTGCCTCATCCATAAAAGTTGAGCACACCAACTACCAGCAGCTACATAGTCTGCTTCAGTGGACGAGAGAGACACACAACTTTGCTTCTTAGAAGACCAACTCACTAAGGAGTAACCAAGCAATTGGCACCCTCCGGAGGTGGACTTCCTATCCACTTTGTCTCCCGCCCAATCTGAATCTGTATAGCCCAAAAGATCAAATTTGGTTCCTCTTGGGTACCATAAGCCAAAGTTTGGGGTATGAGCCAAATATCAAAAGATTCGCTTGACCGCCACAAAGTGACTTTCCTTAGGTGCGGCTTGAAACCATTCACAAATTCTCACACTCAACATGATATCCGGTCTAGATGCACAAAGGTAAAGCAAGGATCCAATCATGGAGCGATATACCTTTTGATCCACCGCTTTACCATTGGGATCAATGTCAAGTTGGCATTTGACGTGCATTGGAGTGGAGGACGGCTTGACATCACTTAGCTTGAATCTCTTAAGCATGTGTTGAGCGTATTTGGCTTGGTTGATGAAGGTTCCTTCTCTTCTTTGGTTGATTTCGAACCTGAGAAAGAACTTCAACTCTCCCAACATCTTGAACTTTGAGGTCATGAGAGAGGCAAATTCCTCATTGAAAGCTTTGTTAGCGGAACCAAAGATAATATCATCAAGTTATAGTTGGCACACAAACAACTCCCCTTTGACCTTCTTAGTAAAAAGAGTGGGGTCGATTTTCCCAATTTCGAACCCACGTTCTTGTAACAACTCAGTAAGATGCTCATACCACGCATGTGGGGCTTGTTTAAGGCTATAGACACTACAAAAAAATACACTTCCGTGATGATACGTGTTTGTCACAGTAGGTCGCATTTTTTGTCATGCATGTACATCCATGACAAATTTATGACAGAATCAAGATAGTCATACCTGTGCTGTCGTAGAAGTGTTCGATGACATTACCAAAATTATCATCATGGAAGTGTCCACTTCCATGACGATAAATCGCGTGTCGTAGAACTGCTTTCGTCAAGGGTGACCGACACGTGGCATCCACCATAACGGAACGCCGTTAAGCTATCGGGTCGGGTTTTGGATCCGATAACCCGTTAACAGCCCCGACCAATGGGGATTTTCCACGTGTAAAATCATCATTGGCTGGAGGAAACACGTGTCGGCTCACCGTTGGGACAGATGTCATCCACTCATTGGACAGAAGGCGCCTATGATACGTCGACACGTGGCACGGCCCAATAGAGGCCCATTCCTGTGAAAAGGCTGGCCCGTTTGACTTGGTCAAAAGGTGGCGGCCCGGCCCATGGAAAGCCTATTAATGGCCTGTTCGCATATAGCCCATTTACAGCCCTCTAACCCAAGGCCCGTTACGCCCTATCCGAATTAGGCCCAGTAGCGTCATCTGGGCCATCCAATATGATTCCAGCCCGTTTTCACTTCTGGCCCATGTATGGCCCATGACGTCTTTCGGCCCATATGAGGCCCTATGTAACTCTTGGCCTATTAACGGCCCGTGGTGAAATTGGCCCGCAATGAATAGTGTATCACTTTACACCCACTAACGGCCCGTGGTGAAACTGGCCCGTAATGAACAATATATCACTTTATACACATTAAGGGCCCGTTATTCAGTTGGGCCATTTCCAACAAATGTTATCTTTCGGCCTTCTCAGAGCCCATTTATTCTTGGGCTCATTTCCAACATTCGTTTACTTAGGGCCCGTTACTGTCATTTTCTGCTTGTGGGCCAAATTCAGCCCGTGGTTACATCGGCCCATTTGTGGTCCGTTAATACATTGGGCCGTTTTCATAGCGTCATCAAATATGGCCTATTAACGATGGCCCATTATGGTCATACGGCCCGTATAAGGCCCATTGATGATACGGCCCATAGAAGGCCCATTGTTTCTACGGCCCGTAGAAGGCCCATTGTTTCTATGGCCCGTAGAAGGCCCATTGTTTCTACGGCCCGTAGAAGGCCCATTGTTTCTACGACCCGTAGAAGGCCTATTGTTTCTACGGCCCGTAGAAGGCCCACTGTTTCTATGGCCCGTAGGAGGCCCAGTGTCACTACAGTAAATGTTAGCCCATGGTTATTGTGGCCTAGTTTTAAAAAGAACTGCACTGACTACAAGCAAACAAATAAACAAGACAACAAGGAAATAAATAAGCAAGCAACTTATGCTAGGCTATCATGGCTATTACACATATTACATGCACTAGGCATCAAAGTTCGCCACCAGTGCAAATATAGGGAACAAAGAAGCATATCATATACACTGGTTGTCAAAGTTGGCGACCAGCGCAAATAAACGCCGCAGCAAAACAAATCCAGAACTGAAACCACTTCAGAAGATCTCAAGAAAAAATATCCTGGGTACCCATAATGCTGGCAAGATGCTTAGCAAGCTTATTAACTTTCTCTTGTTTGGCGCTTAAATCCTCCAGCGCTTGCTGTTGCACCAGAAAATATGCATCTGAATTCTGTAGGGACTTCCTCAGTCCTTCAGCTTCCTGTCGCAGCACATCTAATCGATGTCTTTCAACTTGAAGTTGAGACTCAAGAAGACGAACTGATTCAGGCAGCGAGTTCAAAGAGCTTGTGCCAGCAGTAGTGGCCAGTAACTCGAACACTACATCAAGACAGGACTTTTGGGTTCCCTCACTGTCGTCAAGATAGTTTTTATCAGCTTTCTTGGAGACCAACAGGGATGTCTCACTATCTTGAACCTTATCTGCATTACTTCCTTTACCATTGGATAACGCGGTACTGTTCTCCAATATTTTGTCCGCATTCTAAAAGAGAAACAAGCAGACACATCACATGTTTACCATGTTGTATATGAAACTCATTTTGGTAAATGAGTTCAGTAGTAAAGTGGACAGGATAACAACATGAGACAAACATATATCTATGTGCCATGGTCACTTTATGGTCTATATCATTCTAGTTTTTGTTGCCAAATCAAGATAGAGACACAGTTCAAATGATATTTGTTCAAGACAAAGCAGAATAGACAGAATATAAGTGTGGGTAACTATAGAGCAATAACAACACTTGTAATGTGCATGACATGATAACATAACTGTTTATTCAATTGAAACTGAAATCAACATAGAGTAGGTTACAACAGCAAACCAGTTAAAGAATCAGGTTTAAAACATACCTGTTGCGCCATTGGAGTTTCAATTCCATCCTTCAAATTTGAAAATAGTTGGTATGAGTAAATACAGTAATGCAAGAGCAAAGGAGTATGAACCATAGCTACAGAACCTGACCTGAGAACAAATCTTCTTCTCCTTTAAGCATTGAGTTGGGATTCGGAGTGGTGGTCCTCGTGCTTTGGGCACTGCAGTTCCCTTACTAACCACTCATGTTTGGGTGCTCTGTGGTGGAGACGGTGATGTGTCAACTGGAACTGGGTTACTATCTGCCGGGGTTGGGGTTAAAAGGGGTGTAGCTGGTTCTCTGTCCAACTGGCTAGGGGTACAATCTACGAGAGTCTGGGTTATGTGTGGTGGATCTGGTCCTTGGGCAAGTACAACCGTGGTTCTGTCTGCATCAACTGGTAGCACTATCTTTTCTGAAGACCGTGTTATTACTCCCTTAGATACTGCCATCATGCTCTCCAATTCAAATGGCTGATAAACAAGAAAGTAATTGAAAGTATATACATTGTATGATAGACAGGTGCAATGGATAGTGGGGAATAAAAGAGGGCATGAAATAATTCATATTTATGTTGTCTAACCAAACAGGATAGCATGACACAATTTCAGATATATGATGGCTAACTAAACAGGATAGCATGACACAATTTCACATTATGATGGCTAACTAAAAAAGATGGAAAGACATAGTTCAAAATATGAGACTATGTAAACAGGATGACATGAGATAACTATATAATGTGTTTATTAAATAGGTTGGCATGCCATAATTCACATACATTCATGGATAGAATTCCATAATTCTAAATATGATGACTGTAAACACTAAACATGATGAGATGATATAACTATATGATGTCTTTATTAAATGGGTTGCCATGCCATAATTCAGATAGATGATGTGTATGTACTATGTAAACATGATGGCATGATATAATTCAAATATATGATTTATATAGTAAGCAAGTAAGCAGATGGCAATCTATATATGATGTAAAAACTAAGCAATGCAAGACAACATGCATGACATGGGTAATATAACCCTGCCAAGTTTGAGCATAGACCTCAGGGGGAAATAGGACTGGTCATTAGTCTCTGAATCCTCCTCTGAGGAGCTCTGTATAGCCAGCAAGATGTCTGCTTCAGCAGGTAGCATTGTCTGCTCTGAATACCTTGTTTTACATATATGGTAATTAGACACTGAACATGTGGCATTCACACAAAGCATGTCTAAACTAATCAAATGGCATAGCAATGCGAGACACCATACGCACGATATGAGCAACATAACCCTGCCAAGTTAGAGCATACACCTCGGGGGGGGGGGTAGGACTGGTCATCTATCTCTGAATCCTCCTCCTCTGAGCTATCCGTAACCAGCGAGATATGTGCTTCGTCAGATAGCGTAGTCTGCTCAGAAGACCTTGTTTTCACTCCAGAATTTGCCATCACCGTGTCAAATGGCTGATGCACACGAAGAGCAGTTGAATGTACTAACATTGTTGACGAATGTAATATGTAACGAAAAAAAGATGGCCTGATATAATTTACGTATAAGATGACTGGCTAAGCAGGATGGCATTGCAAAATTCACATATATGATGCCTAGCTAAACAAGGTGGCGTTGCATAATTCACATAAATGATGAATAAACTAAACAGATGGCATTCACACAAAGGATGTATAAACTAAGCAGATGACATATTTGATGTATAAAGTAAGCAATGCAAGACACCATATGCATGATATAACCAACATCAGCATGCCAAGTTAGAGCGAAGACCTCAGGGGGTAAATAGGAGTTATCTTCTCCTTCTGAATCCCCCTCAGAACAGATATCTTCCTCTCGATTACAATCCGAAATGCGTGGAGGGGGGGCTGCCTTTGCGCCTACCATGGAGCAACGTCTGCATGAAATTATATTGCCACGCAAGGCTCGTCTCTTTTGCTCTACATGTTCAGTTCCATTGTTTACAATAACTGTCATGCATAGGAATAAAACATAGTGAGATTATGTAAGGAGTGCATGCAGAAATCCAGAGTGATGGTAGCAACCTATGGATAGACCCAAAACCAATAATAGCAGGCAGATAATGGCTTCAGTTAATAAATACAGATAATGGCTTCTTTACTGTTTGTTTCCCACCCAACATGAAACTCATAGTAGACACCGGAGAGTAACCATATAGTAGATAGATACTATTGATAGCGGCCCCGATATGTACCCCATAACCATTTAAAAACTCAAGTTTGACCATTAGTTTGGAGCTGACTCAGAGTCTAATCAGTGAACAGGACGATAAAGTAGCATGTAATATTAAGCGATGCATAACGTAAGCAGACACGAAAGAGTGCGACCTCTCTTGCGGACCCATGTAGTCCTCGAGGTCATCTGCTCGGTTGATGATGGTAATGCAGTTTGCATGGCTGCCAGCGGCGGGGAAGAAGATCTGAGGCGGCGAAAGACAGTCTGGAGGCCGGATCCCTGCTCTGCTGGACCCTTCTATCGTTGGAGCAGCTGAGCTGGGGTGGACGACGACGCAGCAGGACCGGGACAAACCACGCAAGGTTTTCTTTGACAACTATCTGTAAGAGAAGTAATTCTGTAAGGGCTTGTTTGAATTGGAGGATTCTAACAATGCAGGGATAGGAAATAGACAGGAATAGGATAGGAATGCACGTGCAAAACAGAGAATTTAAAAACACATGATTTCTTCCAATCTGGGTGTTTAATTCACAACAATTGGAAGATCACAAGATGTAAAGAAGCATGGTGAGATTAAGTCAAACAACAAGAAAATGTACGGTTATAATGCTATTATGCTACTATCTCTTAGTCTTGTGCTTCATGAATAGGAATTTGAAAAGGAGGACAAGTGAAAATTAAAATTCCTACGTTTTTTCTTTCAAGGAGACACTAAAGGAACAAATCCGTGTGCTCAGTGGACAATATATATAACATGTAGAGTAAAAAAGAGATGCAACAAGTGTTCAACCTCTTTGGCGAAGCCATGTCGATCTCAGCGTGATTGGGTTGGCCGGTGAGGATTCTCCGACTGACTTTGCTGTCGGAGGAGGGGAAGAAGATCTTAGGCGTCTGGAGATGGAGCCCGAGGTACTGCTCCACTGTGATGGACGGTTTCGTCGTTGGAGCAGCTCCGGTGAGTTGTACGACGCCGAGGCTGAAGCAGGACAAGAGAGACAACGAACAACGTTAACCTGAGTGGTATTCTAATAGCATCTCCAATACATGACGTAAAATACATAACCACAAAGTGCTAGATGTAAAATACATCAGCCGCTCATCTCTGAACTTAACTGTCGAAATTGAACTTAACTGTTGAAACTGAACCTAACTGTCCAAACTGAATTTTGCTGTCGAAACTGAATTTTGCTGTCGAAACTGAACGCACTAGCAAGGTGAGGCTACACGTCGGTCGACTGACTTTTTCATCTCTGGTCAGTCGATTTTGCAGCCGTTGGATATGAAATCAAGGGCATGCGGTTCATCTTCAACCTCCACCCCCCTGAGCCGCCAGCCACCACCGGCCAAACAGCAGCCCCCCCCCCCGCCGCTCGCGGCTGGCGGTGCGCCGCCCCGCCCGCCCCGAAAACTCTCCCCACCGCCGGTCCGCCGCCGCCCCGGCCATCCCTCTAGCCCCCCCCCCCCCGTGCCAAGCTTTTTCTCCAGCGATCCCCACGCCACCGCCTTGCCACCACTGGCGACCACCGCCCCCATCCTGAACCCTAAGATAGATGGTGGGGTACCTCTCCGGCGAGCCCCCTTCCCGCTGCGGCTGGTTCTTCCTTCACCCCGGCAAGCCCACCCCTTGGAAATCGACTGACCCAAAAGTCGATTCAGTCGACTGAAGTGTAGCCAAATCGGAGCAGCATCGCAAGCAAGAGCAAGACCGAGAGCAGCAGTGCGAGAAAGAGCAATAGCAAGAGCAGACCAGGCAGGGGACCGAGAGCAAGAGCAGAGCAGCAGCGCAAGCGAGAGCTAAAGCAGAAGCAGCTCCTACTGATGTGGGCGTCGCTGCCGAGGGAGTGACGCCGTGGAGGAAGTGGCCGGCGATGCCGCCGTGGATGGAGCCGTGCCGTGTCGGCTCGGGACCGAGCGCCGGCAGCACTGTGAGATCGAATCAAGAAGAAAATGCGGCGATTAGTGTACAACCTCTTTGGTGGCGCCGATTAGGCCGCAGCTTCATCCGAGGAAATGGTGATGATGATGCTCTTCCGGTGGTGCAGGTGAAGACGACGGTGTGGGAATGGAGGTGGCACGAAAGACGAGGGGAACATTGGGGCAACTCCTTGGAGGTGGAGGACGGGGTGGCTGAACCGGCAGGACGATGAGATCGACGACGGATCCTCATCAGGTATGGTGGATGAGGGACGTCGAGGTGTTGCTGTGGATGACATCGTCGGGGAAGAAGCTCCGGCTGGGTGGCGGATGGAGCAGGGTGTGGGGTTTCATCGTGGGTTTTCATGACCTCGGTGTATGAATGGGTGGGCGGATGGGATGGCAGTGGGGAACCATGGCTTAGAGATGCGCTTGTCCGAAATGTGGGGTAAGTTATGAAAGTACCCCCCACCGATTTGAGGCGGTTCTTTTGGTTCAGGGGTACCACAGGCATTTCGTGTGTTGGGATTTCACAGGAGGTGGGAGTTTTCGCGCGCGTTGTAATTTCGGAATAGCAAGGCGCGGGTTGAGATGGAGGGAGTTGTCGGAGCACAACGAGACAAAGATATATCTTAAATATTTCGGGCTAACAAGGCGCGGGTTGAAATTTCCGGACAAGCCTAACATGTACTGTACCAAATCAATGCGCACTACAAATGTCATTCAAAACTTTGAATTCATGTTATGTTCAATTAAAATATTTCGCTACGTGTATAATGCATGCAACCTACTACTCAAATGAACGTTTTAGTGCATTCCAAACGTATATACTACCGCTTCAATATGAACTAAATTTGAATAAGATCTACAGTAATGATTGTTGCGAAGTCAAAGCATTTGAATTCGTTTCTGTGTTTTAATAAGATCTAAAATCGTCATTATTGTCAAGTTAAAACATCGTTTGTGTATTATCTTCACAGCACATCACATGATCAGTATCGAGTTACATATGAACTATGTGTACTATATGAACTCGAACTAGATTTTTTGAATCCACTTTATTTTGATTTCAAATCACATACATTTCTAGCTCTAGCTAGATCTTCATAATCTAAACCATGTCTCATATGTATAATGTGTTTATCACATTATGTATGGTGCCCCGCCCCCTACGCCTACAAGTATTTAGATTGTTTGTCATTTAGCTGTGAGTTGCAAACGCCATGCATTATCACATTATGGTATAACATGTGCACAACACATGTATCACTGCTATATTCATGCATGCAATGTTTAAAACACTATGATCTCCTATTCAAATATATGAATCCGCTTTCATATCAAATTATGATCTTTGTTAGTCTCTTACACCCATACAGTCCTCTAACCTTTGTAGCTACCACTAACTTTCTCTCGTGCATGCACACGCCCTCCTCGCCCTCCCCCTCCCTCGGCATTCTATCCACCGGGCACACTCATTTTTTCCTTTAGGTCGTTCTCCTAGAGTCTCCACAACTCCTTTCCGACACACACCGATCGATAAACCTCTCTAGCGATGCCTGCCTACAACATACACACACAGCTTCAATTTCCTCCTTTATGTGTCCTTGCCTCGTGTCTCTCATATGGTCAGACACACGTGTAAACTCTCACGCCTCTTTTAATCGATCTCACAACCGCACACTCCTCCCCCTATCCAGCTAGTAGTTGGGCCTCTCGCACCACCTACTAGCTCCATTCTCTCTGTCTATCCGTCTCGCTTGGCCTTATTTGCCTCTAACAAATGGACGTACACCGACAGATCTCTCGCTATATATACATATAGCTAGCTAGGTCCTCATAACTCGTTTTTACCCACACATCGATCGATCTACCTCATTAGTTGTGTCTCTCCCTTCCTCCGACAAACAACAATTGATCTACCGATCAAGTTAGGTTTGCTTACCAAACACATGGTTCCCCTTCATCATCCATGGATGCATCCCGACAGATCTATCATGCACAGGCACACACAGAAACACATCCCCACTCTTATTGATAACATTGCAGTTCCACCCTCAGTTTGTCTAGTAGGCCTCTCCCAACATCTCCGAGAAGCAACTCCATCACCCATCCAGCACTCTACCCCTCTCCCTCCCTCTCTCTCTCCTCTCTCTCTTTGTCCCATCATATTTCCTGTCCTTCAGTTATGTATGGATGTCGACCGATCTCCCTCATGACATAGCTGGGTCTCTCCTTCTCAACACATATACGAGTCGTTCTACCTCTATAGTTAGGCCTCTGCCTACCCCTCCCCCCACCCCCTCCCCCCACACACACCGATACATCAAGTGCTCTAGTCATGTCTCCCTGCCACACACAAACTTGACATGTGCCCTCTAACGTTCCGGTAGGCCAGTCGCCCTATATCTTTGACTTGCACACACACACACACACACACACACGCAATTTTGATGGCTCTCTTCATCGATCTCGCACCCACCCGTACTTGATCCTCTCTTCGACTCTATCGTAGCTATGACCCCTCCCTCTCTTCTCGTGGATTGCCCGATCCTCTATGTATGATATGGATAGGCCTCCATTTCACACACATTGCATGCAAAATTTTGTTTGAGATGTCATCGACACATATTCCCACAAATAATTCACGAAATCAACCCCCAACCCCACCCCCACCCCCACCACAAAACAAAAAACACTCACGAATGCGGTTTGTATCTCTCACACACACCCACGTAGGTGGGGAACATGCACGAAGAGAAGAGGTGCATGCACGACGCACGTACTCCCATCTCTTTCCCAACCACACCCGCGCGGGTACACGTTGGAGCTCATTTCTGTACGAAAAAGGCAGCCCACGTGGTAATTTGGCACGTGTACTAGTTGTCCACTTGGTGGAGGGAGGATCGTCTACCACAGGTGAACAAACAAATTGCGACTTGACGCGTTATGTTAAATTAAAAAAAGAGGCAAACCATGTGGGGCCTACCTTAGAGGCAAGGCTCTATACACTGGAGTACTTTTGATGTGTCCCGTCAACTCGCAGAACGAGGAGAAGCTTGCTTAGTACGCCGTCTCCCCCACCCACGGGCGTGGTGGCTCGCAGGATGAGGTGAAGCTTGCTCCTCCCTCGCCCATGCGCGCGGTGGCTCGTAGGACGAGGAGAAAAATTTACTACTCCCTCCGTTTACTACTCGTCCCTACTACCTTGGTTATAGAGATTATATCATATTGTTTGGAATATATATGTCCTTAGTAGATTTCAATATGAACTACTAGTACATACTCCAAACACTAATGTATATAGACGTATTTTAGAGTGTACATTCACTCATTTTGCTCCATATGTAGTAGCACTCTCCCTCACCCCTCGACCCTCGCCCACGTGGTGGACGTGCAGCAATTCATTCGGTCTCATATAGCCAGAACGATATATACTGCACTACCATTATTGCACGACTTTCCGAAGAGGCAAAGAGCCAATCACAAGGTTAATATTTTGGAGATGCCAGGCGCAAGGTTATAGGAGAACAAGTATTAGGTGCCGCGTCATTTATAAATATTTTTTTTCTTCAGTGGCACGTACGCAATATGGTAGGTTCATATGGAGAGAAAAGGAAACCGCTCTACTATATACATAGTCTGGACGGGCCAACCTACACGGTTGCTAATAACCCACAAGTATAGGGGATCGCAACAGTTTTCGAGGGTAGAGTATTCAACCCAAATTTATTGATTCGACACAAGGGGAGCCAAAGAATATTCTCAAGTATTAGCAGCTGAGTTGTCAATTCAACCACACCTGGAAACTTAGTATCTGCAGCAAAGTGTTAGTAGCAAAGTAATATGATAGTGGTGGTAACGCTAACAAAAGTAAAGACATCAAGAATAATGTTTTTGGTATTTTTGTAGTGATTGTAACAGTAACAACGGAAAAGTAAATAAGCGAGAACCAGTATATGGAAAACTCGTAGGCACCAGATCAATGATGGATAATTATGCTGGATGTGGTTCATCATGTAACAGTCATAACATAGGGTGACACAGAACTAGCTCCAGTTCATCAATGTAATGTAGGCATGTATTCTGAATATAGTCATACATGCTTATGGAAAAGAACTTGCATGACATCTTTTGTCCTACCCTCCCGTGGCAGCGGGGTCCTATTGGAAACTAAGGGATATTAAGGCCTCCTTTTAATAGAGAACCGGAACAAAGCATTAGCACATAGTGAATACATGAACTCCTCAAACTAAGGTCATCACCGGGAGTGGTTCCAATTATTGTCACTTCGGGGTTGCCGGATCATAACACATAGTAGGTGACTATAGACTTGCAAGATAGGATCAAGAACTCACATATATTCATGAAAACATAATAGGTTCAGATCTGAAATCATGGCACTCGGGCCCTAGTGACAAGCATTAAGCATAGCAAAGTCATAGCAACATCAATCTCAGAACATAGTGGATACTAGGGATCAAACCCTAACAAAACTAACTCGATTACATGATAAATCTCATCCAACCCATCACCGTCCAGCAAGCCTACGATGGAATTACTCATGTACGGCGGTGAGCATCATGAAATTGGTGGTGGAGGATGGTTGATGATGATGACAGCGACGAATCCCCCTCTCCGGAGCCCCGAACGGACTCCAGATCAGCCCTCCCAAGAGAGATTAGGGCTTGGCGGTGGCTCCGTATCGTAAAACACGATGATTTCTTCTCTCTGATTTTTTCTCCCCGAAAGTCAATATATGGAGTTGGAGTTGGCGTCGGAGGGCCACCAGGGGGCCCATGAGGTAGGGGGGCGCGCCCAGGGGGGGCACCCCCCACCCTCGTGGACAGTGTGTGGGCCCCCTGGTCTTCATCTTTGGCAAGGATTTTTTATTAATTATCCTAAGATATTCCGTGGAGTTTCAGGTCGTTCCGAGAACTTTTATTTTCTGCACATAAAACAACACCATGGCAATTCTGCTGAAAACAACGTTAGTCCGGGTTAGTTCCATTCAAATCATACAAGTTAGAGTCCAAAACAAGGGCAAAAGTGTTTGGAAAAGTAGATACGACGGAGACGTATCAACTCCCCCAAGCTTAAACCCTTGCTTGTCCTCAAGCAATTCAGTTGACAAACTGAAAGAGAAAAAGAAAAACTTTTACAAACTATGTTTGCTCTTGTTGTTGTAAACATGAAAAGCCAGCATTCAAGTTTCAGCAAATATTATGGACTAACCATACTAACAATAACACAAAGGTCTCACAATTACTCATATCAATAGCATAATCAGCTAGCGAGCTATAATAACAAAACTCGGATGACAACACTTTCTCAAAATAATCATAACATGATATAACGAAATGGTATCTCGCTAGCCCTTTCTGAGACCGCAAAACATAAATGCAGAGCACCTTCAAAGATCAAGGACTGACTAAACATTGTAATTCATGGTAAAAGAGATCCAGTCAAGTCATACCCAATATAAACCAATAATAATGAATGCAAACGACAGTGTGCTCTCCAGCGGGTGCTTTTTAATAAGAAGGGTGATGACTCAACATAAAAGTAAATAGATAGGCCCTTCGCAGAGGGAAGCAGGGATTTGTAGAGGTGCCAGAGCTCAGTTTTAAAATAGAGATTGAATAACATTTTGAGCGGCATACTTTTGCTGTCAACGCAACAACTATGAGATGACGATATCTTCCATGCTAAACAAATTATAGGCGGTTCCCAAACAGAATGGTAAAGTTTATACTCCCCCTCCTCCACAAGCATCAATCCATGGCTTGCTCGAAACAACGAGTGCCTCCAACATTCAACGGGTCCCAAGGGGAGTTTTGTTTGCAATTATTTTGATTTAGTTTGCATAAAGCATGGGACTGGGCATCCCGGTGACCAGCCATTTTCTCGTGAATGAGGAGCGGAGTCCACTCCTCTTGAGAATAACCGCCTAACATGGAAGATAAGGACAACCCTAGTTGGAACATGAGCTGCTCGAGTATACAAAACAGAATTTCATTTGAAGGTTTGGAGTTTGGCACATACAAATTTACTTGGAACGGCAGGTAAATACCGCATATAGGAAGGTATAGTGGACTCATATGGAACAACTTTGGGGTTTAAAGGAGTTTGGATGCACAAGCAGTATTCCCGCTTAGTACAGGTGAAGGCTAGCAAAAGACTGGGAAGCGACCAACTGGGAGAGCGACAACAGTCGTAAACATGCATAAAATTAATTTACACCGAATACAAGCATGAGTAGGATATAATCACCATGAACATAAATATCGTGAAGGCTATGTTGATTTGATTCAACTACATGCGTGAACATGTTCCTAGTCTAGTCACTCAATTCACTTAAAGGAGGATACCATCCCATCATACCACATCATGATCATTCTAATAGCATGTTGGCACGCAAGGTAAACCATTATAACTCATAGCTAATCAAGCATGGTACAAGCAACTATAATCTCTAAATGTCATTGCAAATATGCTTACTTCATAATAGCTAACTCAGGAATGATGAATCATCATATTTACAAAAACCAGAGAGGTCGAGTTCATACCAGCTTTTCTCATCCCAATAAGTCCATCATATATCATCATTATTGCCTTTCACTTGCACGACCGAACAAAGTGTATAATAATAAGAGTGCACGTGTATTGGACTAAGCTGGAATCTACAAGCATTCAACTCAAGAGAGAAGACAAGTAATATGGGCTCTAAGTTAAATAAACAATCATGCATATAAGAGCCACTAAGCATTTTCAATATGGTCTTCTCGACCCCGAAAGGAAGGAAAAGAAAAACTATTTTCACGGGAAAGCTCCCAACAAGCAAAAGAAGAACGGGAAATATTTTTGGGTTTTCCTTTTTAATTACTACAACAAAGAAATAAACTACTACTATTTTTTTTGGTTTTCTAAGGTTTATTAAACACACAAGAAGAAAGCAGGAAAAAGAAAGTAATCTAGCATGGATATTACAGTGAAAGAGTATGACACCGACATCTGGCAATGAGTGTGTGTGAACATAAATGTAATGTCGGTGGGAAATACGTACTCCCCCAAGCTTAGGCTTTTGCCCTAAGTTGGTCTATTGCCAGGGATGGCCTGGAGGATACCCGTAAGTGAAGCTGGGGTCATACTGTGACGAAGAAGGCTCCAGCTGCCACTGGCTGTCAACCTCCTTTGGATCCCAAGAATAAACAGATAGTCGTGGAGGCTCATATTGTGGCTCCGGTTCCGGGGCGGTTGCAGGATTTCGATAGGCTTGAATGGCCGCCCACGGAACGGTGTGAGGACCTGCAGACAAGTTAAACAAAGAGGGAGCAGGAAAAATAATAGTCTCAGGGTGATGTTTATCAAAGTACAATTTATATTTGAGCTCCCCTTCGCGCTTTTAACAAGAAAATCATGTGCTATCATACTCCTATAATCTAAATAAGCAGGGCAGCGATGTTTCCTCTTTCTCCTCATGCCTAATAGGTATTTCAAAATGTTCAGCTAGGCATGAGGCATAAATGCCTCCAAAGATGGGGCCTTTAGTACGGTTCAGACTTAACCGTCTAACAACAATTCCACCCATACTAACAAAGTTATTTCGGTATAAACCATGGAATAAAATGATCACATCAGGAATACTAAGGTTTCCACAGTTTCCACGACCTATCAAGCAACGACTAGCAAATAAGGCAAAGTAGCGTAAAACAGGAAAATGTATGCTAGTGATTCTCGCATCAGAAACCTTCCTGGTTTCTCCCCCCGTGATAGTGTTAATAAAAGCTTCTACTTCATTACGGTGTGGTTCATCCAAGGTGCCCTCAAAAGGTATTTTGCAAACCTCGCAAAATTCAGCTAATGGCATCCTCTTAACAACGTCATATAAATGCAATTCTACCGATGGAGGTGAACTCTTAGGGAAAAAGTAGAAATTTTGCACAAAAGTATTTGTGAGTAAGAGATACTGATGACGTTGGTCGCGGAGGAAGTCGGTGAGGCCAGCATTCTCAGTTAATAAATAGAAATCTTCATAAATCCCGCTCTCCTCAAGAAGTCATCGGAAGGCCATTCACACGGCCGGACCTCCGCGGTGCGAGGCAAATTAAATTTGGGCTTCTCTTCTTCTTCCTTTTGTTTTTCCTTCGAGCTTCGGCTCGACGAGCCCCTCAAAAGTCTCTTCATTATTTTCTGAAACAATCTGAAATTTTTAGTAAATTCAAATAAAAATGAACCAACTTCAATAAAATTGATAGCAACAACCCCTACAAGTGCCTAGAGCCTATATAAAGCATTGGAACTACATGGAACCATATAAATTTGACATGCAAGCTCAAGAACATGGTCACCTATGCAACACAAATTTGCAATGAATAAATCACTAGGACAAAAACTAATTGGACCAATGGAGGAGTCACATACCAAGGAACAATCTCCCCAAGCAGTTTTGCGAGAGGTGCCTTGAGCAAGGAGATCGAAAATCATAGCAACGGGGGCTGGAACTCATGCTTGAGTTGGTTTTTCGTGTTTGTGTGAGACAGAGGAAGAAGAAGGGTGCAGGGATAAGTGGAGGAGGGCCACCGTGGGCCCACGAGGCGGGGGGCGCGCCCAGGGGGGTAGGGCGCGCCCTCCACCCTCGTGACCAGGTCGCAGCTCCCCCCGCGGTGATTTTTGCACAGTAAATTCTTAAATATTCCCGAAAAAAATATATTAATTTGGCATGGCATTCTAAGGACTTTTATTTTTGGGATATTTTTATATTGCACGGATAAGTCAGGAAACAGACAGAAAAATACTATTTTACTTTATTTCTACTAAATAACAGAAAATATAAAGAGGGTACAGAAGGTTGTGCTTCTAGTTTCATCCATCTCATGTTCATCAAAAAGAATCCACTAACAAGGTTGATCAAGTCTTGTTAACGAGCTCATTCCGATTAACACGGAACCGGAGAAATTTCAAATAGCACTAAGTTACCTCAACATGGATATGAAAATCCCCAACAATAAGAATATCATACTTTTTCTTGACATTAGGGAGAGGAAATTCAAAACCTCCGAATATAACCGATGGAATTTTTCCAATAGAGTTGATACTGTGAACCTGAGGTTGTTTCCTCGGAAAGTGTACCGTGTGCTCATTGCCATTAACATGAAAAGTGACATTGCCTTTGTTGCAATCAATAACAGCCCCTGCAGTATTTAGGAATGGTCTTCCAAGAATAATCGACATACTATCATCCTCAGGAATATCAAGAATAACAAAGTCCGTTAAAATAGTAACGTTTGCAACCACAACAGGCACATCCTCACAAATACCGACAGGTATAGCAGTTGATTTATCAGCCATTTGCAAAGATATTTCAGTAGGTGTCAACTTATTCAAGTCAAGTCTACGATATAAAGAGAGAGGCATAACACTAACACCGGCTCCAAGATCACATAAAGCAGTTTTAACATAATTTCTCTTAATGGAGCATGGTATAGTAGGTACTCCGGGATCTCCAAGTTTCTTTGGTATTCCACCCTTAAAAGTATAATTAGCAAGCATGGTGGAAATTTCAGCTTCAGGTATCTTTCTTTTATTAGTAATAATATCCTTCATATACTTAGAATAAGGATTTGTTTTGAGCACATCAGTTAATCGCATACGCAAAAAGATAGGTCTAATCATTTCAGCAAAGCGCTCAAAATCCTCATCATCCTTTTTCTTGGATGGTTTCGGAGGAAAAGGCATGGGTTTCTGAACCCATGGTTCCCTTTCTTTACCATGTTTCCTAGCAACGAAGTCTCTTTTATCATAACGTTGATTCCTTGATTGTGGGTTATCAAGATCAACAGCAGGTTCAGCTTCTACATCATTATCATTACTAGGTTGAGCATTAACATGAACATTATCATTAACATTATCACTAGGTTCATGTTCATCACCTGATTGTGTTTCAGCATCAGAAATAGAAATATCATTTGGATTCTCAGGTGGCTCAGCAATAGGTTCACTAGAAGTTTGCAAAGTCCTATCATTTTTCTTTTTCTTCCTTTTAGAAGAACTAGGTACATCAATATCATTTCTCTGAGAATCTTGCTCGATTCTCTTAGGGTGGCCTTCAGGATACAAAGGTTCCTGAGTCATTCTACCGGTTCTAGTAGCCACTCTAACAGCATAATCATTTTTCTTACTATTCATTTCATCAAGCGCTTCTTTTTGAGCTTTAAGTACTTGTTCTACTTGAGTGGTAACCATAGAAGCATGTTTGCTAACAAGTTTAAGTTCACCTCTAATATCAGCCATATAATCACCCAAGCGTTTAATCATATAGGCATCTTGTTTTAATTGTCTACCAAAATAAGCATTAAAGTCATCTTGCTTAAACATAAAGTTATCAAACTCATCCAAGCACTGACTAGCAATTTTAGTAGGAGGGACTTCAGCTTTATCATATCTATAGAGAGAATTTACCTTTACTACCTGTGTCGGGATATCGGGAGGTTCTTCAGTAAATAAGTAATTGAGATCATATACTTCTTCAACAGGCGGTAAATTAAGACCGTGTATTTCTTCAATAGGAGGTAAATTCTTAACATCTTCAGCTTTAATACCTTTTTCTTTCATAGATTTCTTTGCCTCTTGCATATCTTCAGGACTGAGAAATAGAACACCTCTCTTCTTCGGAGTTGGTTTAGGAATAGGCTCAATAATTGGCTCAGAAATTGGCTCAGGAGCTGGCTCGGGAGGTGCCCAATTATTTTCATTTGTCAACATATTGTTCAATAGAATTTCCGCTTCATCCGGTGTTCTTTCCCTGAAAAGAGAACCAACACAACTATCCAGGTAATCTCTGGAAGCATCAGTTAGTCCATTATAAAAGATATCAAGTATTTCAGGTTTCTTAAGAGGATGATCAGGCAAAGCATTAAGTAACTTGAGAAGCCTCCCCCAAGCTTGTGGGAGACTCTCTTCTTCAATTTGCACAAAGTTATATATTTCCCTCAAGGCTGCTTGTTTCTTATGAGCAGGGAAATATTTAGCAGAGAAGTAATAAATCATATCCTGGGGACTTTGCACACAACCAGGATCAAGAGAATTAAACCATATCTTAGCATCACCCTTTAATGAGAACGGAAATATTCTGAGTAAATAAAGGTAGCGCGATCTCTCATTCTTAGTAAATAGGGCAGCTATATCATTCAACTTAGTGAGATGTGCCACAACAGTTTCAGATTCATAGCCATGGAAAGGATCAGATTCAACCAAAGTAATTATATCTGGATCAACAGAAAAATCATAATAATCCTTATCGGGAACACAAATAGGTGAAGTAGCAAAAGCAGGGTCGGGTCTCATTCTATCTCTAAAAGATTCTTTACTCCATTTAACTAGCAACCTCTTAAGTTCATATCTATCCTGGCAAGCAAAAATAGCGGCAGAAGATTCTGCATCAAAAAGACAACCTTCATGAATAGGAGGCATATTTTCATCATCACTCTCATCATTGTATTCAGGTGTAATAATTTCTCTTTCTCTAGACCTAGCAATTTGCTCATCAAGAAATTCACCAAGGGGCACAGTAGTATCAAGCATAGAAGTGGTTTCATCATAAGTATCATGCATAGCAGAAGTGGCATCATCAATAACATGCGACATATCAGAATTCATAGCAGTAGCAGGTTTAGGTGTTGCAAGCTTACTTATAACAGAAGGAGAATCTAGTGCAAGGCTAGATGGCAGTTCCTTACCTCCCCTCGTAGTTGAGGGCAAAATCTTGGTCTTAGCGTCTTTCAAGTTCTTCATAGTGTCCAGCAGATATAAATCCCAAGTGACTCAAAGAATAGAGCTATGCTCCCCGGCAACGGCGCCAGAAAAAGGTCTTGATAACCCACAAGTATAGGGGATCGCAACAGTTTTCGAGGGTAGAGTATTCAACCCAAATTTATTGATTCGACACAAGGGGAGCCAAAGAATATTCTCAAGTATTAGCAGCTGAGTTGTCAATTCAACCACACCTGGAAACTTAGTATCTGCAGCAAAGTGTTTAGTAGCAAAGTAATATGATAGTGGTGGTAACGGTAACAAAAGTAAAGACAGCAAAAGTAATGTTTTTGGTATTTTTGTAGTGATTGTAACAGTAACAACGGAAAAGTAAATAAGCGAGAACCAGTATATGGAAAACTCGTAGGCACCGGATCAATGATGGATAATTATGCCGGATGTGGTTCATCATGTAACAGTCATAACATAGGGTGACACAGAACTAGCTCCAGTTCATCAATGTAATGTAGGCATGTATTCCGAATATAGTCATACGTGCTTATGGAAAAGAACTTGCATGACATCTTTTGTCCTACCCTCCCGTGGCAGCGGGGTCCTATTGGAAACTAAGGGATATTAAGGCCTCCTTTTAATAGAGAACCGGAACAAAGCATTAGCACATAGTGAATACATGAACTCCTCAAACTAAGGTCATCACCGGGAGTGGTTCCGATTATTGTCACTTCGGGGTTGCCGGATCATAACACATAGTAGGTGACTATAGACTTGCAAGATAGGATCAAGAACTCACATATATTCATGAAAACATAATAGGTTCAGATCTGAAATCATGGCACTCGGGCCCTAGTGACAAGCATTAAGCATAGCAAAGTCATAGCAACATCAATCTCAGAACATAGTGGATACTAGGGATCAAACCCTAACAAAACTAACTCGATTACATGATAAATCTCATCCAACCCATCACCGTCCAGCAAGCCTACGGTGGAATTACTCACGCATGGCGGTGAGCATCATGAAATTGGTGATGGAGGATGGTTGATGATGATGACGACAACGAATCCCCCTCTTCAGAGCCCTGAACGGACTCCTGATCAGCCCTCCCGAGAGAGATTAGGGCTTGGCGGCGGCTCCGTATCGTAAAACACGATGATTTTTTCTGTCTGATTTTTCTCTCCACGAAAGCCAATATATGGAGTTGGAGTTGGCGTCGGAGGGCCACCAGGGGGCCCACAAGGTAGGGGGCGCGCCCAGGGGGGGAGGGGGGCGCCCCCCACCCTCCTGGACAGGGTGTGGCCCCCCTGGTCTTCATCTTTAGCGAGGATTTTTTATTAATTATCCTAAGATATTCCATGGAGTTTCAGGTTGTTCCGAGAACTTTTATTTTCTGCACATAAAACAACACCATGGCAATTCTGCTGAAAACAGCGTTAGTCCGGGTTAGTTCCATTCAAATCATACAAGTTAGAGTCCAAAACAAGGGCAAAAGTGTTTGGAAAAGTAGATACGATGGAGACGTATCAGTTGCTTGCTGGGGTTGCTCTCTTCACACTCTCTCGCACAAAACAACTGTGGCGACATCTCTAACATCCCGACGGATCACGTCCGCTTGGGGAAGGGGTGGATGCTTAGTGTAGATGCGGTGTCCGTCGCCGACAATGAAAACCCACTATCGGCACGTCCCGATCAGGTGTCCCCACCGTTCTCTCTCACATAGCCGGTGAGGTTGCCTTCGTCCCTTGCTCACTGCCGTGACATGGGGAGTTGTCGCCTCCCGTCGCCCTCCTCAAGACCAAGCTACGTCCCTCAGGTACAACTCCCTTTATAGCCGGCTTGCACCACTGCTCCAGCTGCCCACATCACTCCCTGTGGATATTTCTGTACTTCTTTGCCCCGCACATACCTGATACCTCTACTGGCTTCTACGTACTGTATTTGTGATGAGTTTATGTCTCATCAACTAGTCCTAGTAATCTTATTCTAATCACGCTTCTTCAATTTCTTTGCCACAGGGATGCTCATCTCGATTTTGGTGAAACTGCACAAAATGATCCGATGGTCAAAAGGTTGCAAACTTCATTTATTAGGAAGCTCGAACGTTGCCAGCAAATTGAAGCCTGGTCAGGGTTCACGGTTCAAGGGCTAGGGACTGCATGGATCATTTTTTCTTTAGCTGCCTTTGTTCCAAAATAAGTGTCAACTTTAGTAGTAGTACAACTTTGTACTAAAGTTTTCACAAAGTTGAGACACTTATTTTGGAACGAAGGGAGTGCATATTTGCTATGATCTGTCAATCATTGAGATGCAATAGCATGCATGTTAGTCTCCTTTGTATTTGATGAAATGTTGCAACGGGAAACCTTGGACGCAAGATACATGTAACATGAGCTGGAAGCTTCATAGCATTGTACAAATTTATCTCGCTGATAAATTACAGTACGTACTAGTACTATACTAGTACTTCCTCCGTTCCTAAATATAAGTCTTTGTAGAGATTTCACCATTAACCACATGCGGATGTATATAGATGCATTTTAAGTGTAGATTCATTCATTTTGTTCCATATGTAGTTCACCTAGTGGAATCTCTACAAAGACTTATCTACTAGTAATAGCTAGCCCCCTCTACTAGGAATTCTCTATCCTCTCCTTGAGCCACATCATCAAAATTGACGTAGCCGTTATATGAAGTAAATCAGTCATAATAGCCGTCTGATCTAGACGTTGAGAGGCTCAGCACTAAGCCACATGCAAGCATGCAGAAATACCGTGGCACATGCATGTGAGTGGGTTTTAAATCACATCAACATGTCTGCATGCAAGCATGCACCAGTAGCATGCATGTAAGTGAGCTTTTAAGTCCCATTAACATGTCAAAAAGAAAAATATAATCCCATTATGCAGTAGGAGTTGCCTGATCTTTTTTCCTTATGTGGGATGATCTAAATGATGATGGGAGTTTATTTAGTTTGGCTACCACATTTGTCATGCAGTTATAGATTTGTTTTTAGTTCTATGAAATCGATAATTTTGCGCAGAGAGATATACCGCTGTTCTGCGGCAACGAGCGGGGGCTCATCTAGTAATATTTAGGAACGAAGGGAGTACTATGTAAAGAGTTAGGTATCACACGGTGATAGTGTGAGGTGGGCCATGTAATCACTGAGCTTGCGTGTTTTCACTGCTCTTGCACTCCTCCGCTATAAGAATGGAGAAAATGGTAATCTACTACCTCCTTTCGCCGAAAGCATGGGACATCCAGCAGTCCTACCACCTCAGTAATAAAGACCAATGAGCCGTCAAATCACATAGACCCAGTAGTAAGTTGGACGGACGAAACAACCATCACTCTTGCGCCAGTGAGAGGTCGCGTCCGCTCTGCCCGGGCATGAATGCGGCACCGATTCTTTGGAGCGGTGATGACCGTTTCGGGCGGGAAGCGCGCGTGGGCGGTGGAGGGGCTTTGGGTGGGCCAGGATGGTCAGGAGCGGGCGTGGCAGCTGTCGGCATGTCCCTACCGGACATGCCCGGAAACGAGAGGATGCACCGACTCTCGCGGCTAAAATTGTACACTACACACCATATCTCTGTAGGAGTAGGTCGATCTGTCACACTCTCTAACACACACATGCACACGCACGCACCTTGGTACCTTTGCACCTTCTAACGTGACTTATTACACCTAGACGGAGGGAGTAGTAAGTATACGAGATACGATGGCACACTGACTTAAGTCGAATACAAGTGCCCAAAATTTGTGTGCATGTTATAATAAGGATTCACTTAAAATAGTACATGAGCGAACAGAGGGATCAATTGGACAGTGTTCCCGAGCAGTAGCGAGATGTGTGAGGTAGTAAGATACACCGCTGGTGCTTTTAATTTTTCTTATTAATTTGTTTGTTTCACCCTCTGACTGGTGGGACCCAACGTACTACATGGAGAGAGGTAAGGTGACTAAGGCTGCATTATTTCTGCACCACTGTGGATAGTCTTACCACCAAAGCCACATGACACGATTATGATTGAAATCCTAATGACTCCCACACACACACACACAAAAAACATGGCATGCCTGTCACACGAATGCAGGAATGTATAAAAGGTTATTTTCCTCTCGTTGAACATAACGGGAGGGTTGTGTAGCTGGTTAGCCTGTTCGCTCATCAAACTTGAGGTCTCGGGTTCGATAACTACACTTGAGCATAATTTTTGCCAGGAGGATTCTTTGACTAGTCAAAATGTTTTCTAGGGTTTGCACGCTTCACACTCTCTCTCCGGTATATATATACACGCTGGAGCCTCAGCGCTTGTAGTTGCTCTCTTCACACTCTCTCGCCCTCTCCCGCCGGATCCTCAGCGCTTGTAGTTGCTCTCTTCACACTCTCTCGCCCTCTCCAGATCTAAACAAGACTTCGTTGGCCTCTCTCTCCCCTCACTGCTGCTCAAAAAGCCGGCAGGATCCGTCCACCGGGAAGGGAAGGAGGCTTAACGCTGTCGCCGCCGGCGAGGGAGGGAATCCACTACCGGCGCTACTGTTCACTTTCCACCCAGCGGCGGCGCGGGAGGGCCTCCGACCCTTCTTCTTCGCCACCGTCCCGTCACCCACCGAACCACGCCCCAAGAACCTTAAGGTATATTTTACTTACTCCACATGCATTGCTCTAGCTGCATGTATACCATGAATCTAGGACGTGGTTCAAAGAGGAAAGGAGTGGGGGAAAGTAGGGGGAAAAGTTGTATATAGCATGAATCTAGGACGTGGTTCAAAGAGGAAATGAAGGGGGAAAGTTGTATAGCATGAATCTAGGACGTGGTTCAAAGAGGAAAGGAATGGGGGAAAGTAGTGGGGAAAGTTGTATCGCATAAATCTAGGACGTGGTTCAAAGAGGAAAGGAAGGGGCGAAAGTACTAGTTCAAAAAGGAAAGGAAGGGACAAGGCTGTAGAGTTTGAGCAGGACTAGATTTGCTGCGCTCACATAGGGAAAGGTGTCAAAGATAACAAAATTGTGACCAACACAAATATGCTCATTGGTTGTTTGTTCTTTGTTGCAACAGACTGTGCATGACCACAGTACATCAGTCGATGCACATGGTGCTGGTGCCGTTTGAGAAATGCTACTGTCTTGCTTTCTTTCCCATTTCGATAAGGTAGATGCTTATTTTTGTTGGCTTCTGTGTCATCCATCGTTATTGACCACTAATTGTTTCCTTTGCACCTCTGTGTAAACAGGGTTATCTACTTCACCTCGTTGCCATTGTGACCTTTTGTTGCACTGCACAAAACTCTTTTGTTTTAAGAGTGTTTTGTGCAGTTCAACCAAAATGTCACACCGACAACGTTGCTTGATTGCTTGATCTTAGTGGAACTGCACAAGAGGAGATCTTACTTCCTATCCGTTAAGGCGAATTTGGTTCAGATCTTCTTCTTGTGAGTTGTTTGAATTCCGCATCATGAGAGGTCAGTACTAGCCTTCTTTCACATGATTCTGCAGTGTGCTTTCATATGTTGTGCTACTTGTACGGTAATGTTGCTTGATTTTAGTGAACTGCACAAATGGAGACAAGACTTCCAATCTGTATGTGCACCGTAATATACCATTGAGGTAAGATAAGGATATTTCACAACTGCTGGCCTGTATTTTGCCACTTTCATCAGAAAATTAAGTTTAGTACTATACTTGTGCTCCCTAATTGACATGCCAAATCTTACATTGAAGGCGAAGCTTGTCTGTTATTGAACCAAGTGATGAAGGGGAAGAACAAGCGGAAGAAAAACAAAAATCAACTCCCGGTGCTGTAATGAAGCACTGGAACTATGATGACACAAGTAATGATATAGTTTTGCATCTTAATTTATTGCTATGGCTGGAACGAGCAATTGTTTTGCCACTGATTTGATGCCATACGTAATTATCTCTACTTGTGGAAACAGGGATCTTCTTTGAAGATACCATATATTTTAGTGGAACTGCACAAAAAGATGTTGGAAACATTAAACTAATCGAGGAGTATATAGTAAGCATGGCCACCATAGTAGAGAGCAACAGATGGTTCCGTAGAAGTGCTTCATTTGTATGCTCTACACAATCAGCCTCCTGACAAAGGTTGGTACTTGCCCACTAATTCATCCATATGATTGAGCTTTGTCATCTCTATTAGCATTGTGCTACTGTTTAGGTACTGTCATGAAAAAGTGGTATTGTCCTTGAGAAGTGCTTCATCTATGCTGTTTTAAATATTTCCTTTCCTTTTTTTCGAGCAAATAGGGATGCTAGCATTTAGTTGTCCTCTTGTATTTGCATAATAGGATCATCTTCCTCTAAATAAGAATATGGAGTACGTGAAGTGACTAGTTCCGATTATGCCAGGATGAAGAAGCACTGTCTATCTTCTCATCAGAAGGAGCAGTTGAAGGATGGTTACATTACTCCCCACAAGGCCAAACTAACTTCAGCTCAGAAGGACTGACAAATCTCCATTTTTTGTAGTGATGCGCAAGTACAATGTTGTTCTAGGATTCTCATCAGAAGGAGCAGTTGAAGGATGGCTACATTAGTCCCCACAAGACCAAACTAACTTCAGCTCAGAAGAACTGACAAATCTCCATTTTTTTGCTGTGATGCGCGAGTACAATGTTGTTCTAGGATTCTTTCTGGTGAGTTCCATTTTTCTAAAAGTGTGCTCTACATGGACCATGTATGTGCCTGTTGAAAGTGTCAATTCACAGTACAGTTTGCTTTATACTAATCACTTTTTTGTATTTGTGCAAACAGGGGTACACAACTTGATTTCAATAGGAACTGCACAAAATGTTCATGAATACATCGAATCATTCATTTCCACCACAAGAAAGCAGGTGCCCATAAGTTCAAGGCGTTGCAACATATAAGGGCAAAATCATACAAGCTACGCGCGAATTTGGTTGATTTTGGTGGAACTGCACAAAAAGAACAACTGGTTTATTTAGCATGAGTTGCCATGTCAATGTCCGAACTGATGGCAAACCCCGCCCATTCCACAATCGTAGGCATTTGATATTTTGGAATGGAACAACCTTGTCAAATTTTGCTCATTGATTTTAGCAAGATATGTGTTTGATATTTTCGAATGGGACGCCCTTTGCTGTCAGCAGCGGCGATCAATTTTTTCTTTATTCTTTAGTTGTGAAGTAAATATTGCCTCTGACATGTGAGTCGCTGAGATGCATAATCATCGATTGTTTTGAATGTTCTCTATGAATTGCCAGGACTGTGTGTTTGATTGCAATGTACAGAAACGCTAAAAAGCTGATCAAACTCTTTGTACTCCTTCTGTTCCTTTTTACTTCACACATTGTGTAAGTGCATACTTTTTTGTATAAGATTGGTCAAAGTAGAGATACTTTGACTGCAGACAAAACTTGTATGCAGACTAGAAAGGACCGGAGGGAGTACATGTGAAACTGCTGCAAACGTGGTGATCACCCTGGGAATAATGCTAGTACGTATTGTTTTGCATGTTCATCCAATGCCAGTGATACAGGAATTCGAACTAATCGAAATAAATTCATTCATACATGGTCGGATTTCATATAAACATGCCGGATTTAATTACATTTCATACATTCTTCAACTAAAAAGGGGTGTTTGTGGCTGCATGCATCTCCCAGATGCAGAGGCCGGGGGTCATCCTGCTTTTCGAAAAAAACTAAAAAGGGGTGCGCTAGAGGTATAATTAATTAACCGAAGCTACCCACCTATGTCCCGCTGAGCCGAACAAAAGCTTCAGTGACTTAACTGCAGGTGCAGTTGTGTAACTGACATGTGGCCTGTTGGGCCCACGTGTCAGTCAGCCAACTGCACCAGCAGTTAAGTAGAAGCAGCGTTCTTCTCCAGGGCAGCTCTCCGACTCCACATCGCTGCCAAGAAGCTAACCAGCCGTCAATGGTCAACCCACCTAGCTTGGCTTCAACCGGAGGGTAGCAACGATGGCCTTACTTGGACCCGAGCGGCGGCGACCTACCGTGTTCTACTCTTCCTCGTTTTCCGTGTGGCGCGGCCTCGTTGGCAGCGGGGCGGGGCCTCGGCGGAGCCGGCGATGCCTTTGTCTCGTTGCCGGTGGGCGGCGCCTCAGCGGAGCAGTGGAAATCCTCCCCCACGTTGCCAGCACGGTGGGGCCTCGGCTGAGCCGGCGATGTCCTCTGCCTCGTTGTTGGCGGGGTGGGGCCTCGGCGGAGCCGGCGGTGTCCTCTACTCGTTGTTGGCGCCGCGGGGCCTCGACGGAGCCAGCGGTGTCCTCTGCCTCGTTGTTGGCACCACGGGGCCTCGGCGGAGCCGGCGGTGTCCTCTGCCTCGTTGTTGGCGCCGCGGGGCGTCGTCGACGCCAGCGGAGCGAGAACTCGTCGGAGCCGGCATTGTCCTCTGCCTCGTCCTCGGTCTCTCCAAGCAACGCCTCGCCCACTTCATCGCCCTCTTTGCTAGCCTCTTTGTAGGCGGCCGCAGCCTCCGCCACCCGCATGCGGTACCACCAGCGCTCGAGGCTACGCTTGCGGGCGGAGCGGTACGAGTCGAGCAGCGCCTCCTGCTCCGCCCGCTCCGCGGCGATCTGCTCCTCTGCCTGCAGGTGCTCCTGGAGGAGATGGTGGTTGTAGGCGGCGTCGGCCTGCGCCTCCCGGAACTGCTCCTCATGTATCTGCCTCACCCTGTCCATATATTGGGCACGGGCCTCGCCGATGGTCATGGTGCAATGCACCAGTGAGGATGGCGTGGAGGAGGGGGTTGGCGCCGGATCGTCGACTACCATGTTCTCCATTGGGACGTCGTCGTCCTCCGCCTGCCTGCCGGCCAGCCGGTCGGCAGCAATGGCTGCTATCTCCTTGTGGTTCGTCATCCGCCCGTCTCGAAGAGCGCTGGAGCGCGAGGAAGCCATGGTGGGCAGTAGTGGTGTGGACAGGAGAAAGGCAACGGATGCGGATGACTGCGGCTATGGCCGGCGCAGCAGTTTATATAGCAATGGTGGGCGGGCGGAGGGATGGACGTGTGACGCCGGAGTAGCCGCCTCGGCAACCGCGTATCATTAATGTGTGTGGCAGATGGAAGGACGGACGACACTTGTGTTGTTTGAAGGCAGAGCAATCACCTGCACCGGGAAGCGAGGCGGCCGGCGCTGACTGTTTTAGGCGGAAAGCGCGCGCGGGCGAGGAGATCACTTTACTTGGATAGGATGACAATGGGGACCCACCAGGTCCATAGCCTCACGTACGCAAGTGCCTCCTTATTTTATATATATATATATATATATATATATATATATATATATATATATATATATATATATATATATATATATATATATAGGACAAATGTTTCCTACAAGCAGTGCCAACCCAGGACGGGCCACCGTATTTCGCGAAAAAAATGATTCGCCCCCTGACTGTTGGGACCCACGAGCTACATCTTCGCACGCAAGGAAGTGCGTCCGAAAAAAACGATTCGCCCCCTGACTGCTGGGACCCACGAGCTACATCTTCGCATGCAAGGAAGTGCGTCCGGAAAAAAAATGATTCGCCCCCCTGACTGCTGGGACCCACCAGCTACATCTTCGCATGCAAGGAAGTGCGTCCGAAAAAAAAAACGATTCGCCCCCCAACTGCTGGGACCCACCAGCTACACCTTCGAACGCAAGGAAGTGCGTCCGGACAAAAAAAAATGATTCGCCCCCCTAACTGCTGGGACCCAGCAGCTACACCTTCGCACGCAAGGAAGTGCGTCCGGGCAAAAAAAAAAAACGATTCGCCTCCCTGACTGCTGGGACCTAGCAGCTACACCTTCGCACGCAAGGAAGCGTCCGGGCAAAAAAAACGATTCGCCCCCCTGACTGCTGGGACCCACCAGCTACATCTTCGTAGGCAAGGAAGTGCCTGATAGTCGGGACCCACCTGGTCGAAGCGTACGTAGCGTTGTCATCCTGGTCGCGAACGTGTACGTACATACTGATCGATGTAGAGGCGTGCACGTGTCGTAGTAGAGGCGCGCACGTATCGTAGTAGAGGCGCGCACGTAGCATGTACACGTACATACAGCGGCCAGGGTGCAAGAAAGAAAATACGGTCACGTATGTGTACATACGGGCGGGGTCTCGAACGCCTAGTCGCGCATACCGCAAAACGGAGGAAACGGACCTCCTACGGTCGAAACGGGGGTCCTGTTGATCGGGAGGTGTGTCGCGTACCGCAAAACGGACGAAGCGGACCTCCTACGGTCGAAACGGGGGTCCTGTTGATCGGGAGGGGTGTGGCATACTGCAAAACGGACGAAACGGACCTCTTACGGTCGAAACAGGGGTCCTATTGATCGGGAGGGGTGTGGCGTACCGCAAAACGGAGGAAACGGACCTCCTATGGTCGAAACGGGGGTCCTGTTGATCGGGAGTGGTGTGGCGTACGGCAAAACGGACAAAACGGACTTGTGTTGGAGCGCTACAATCGAAACGGGGGGAGGGGTGTGGCGTACCGCAAAACTGGACTCCACGGGATACTGTTCATCTCCACCGTCGACCTCCTCCAGCCTCCACGGGCTACCGTCGACCTCCTCCAGCCTCCACGGGCTACCGTCGACCTCCTCCAGCCTCCACGGGCTCCTGTTCATCTAGCATCCACCGCGCGCTACTCCACCGGCTACTGTTCAACCACCCCTCCACGGGCACCCCTCCACCGTCTACTGTTCATCCAGCCCTCCACACCACGGGGTCCTGTTCAACCACCCCTCCACGGCCACCCCTCCACCGTCTACTGTTCATCTAGCCCTCCACACCACGGGTTCCTGTTCATCCAGAGGCAATGGCACCACTCATTGTTCATCCAACCCCCCCCCCCCCCCCCCGCAGCGCTCACTGTTCATCCAATCGATCGGCTTCAGTTAGCAGCAGTAGCGAAGGAATCGCTCAATCGGGTTCAATTAACAGCCATCGATCGATCGCTCGGGTTCAGTAACGCGTAGCCTACAGTGCAATCGCTCGGGTTCAGTTAGAGTCCAACGCCTCGCTCGGCTTCAGTTAGAGCCAACGCCTCGCACACACGCGCGTACGTACGAGAGAAACGCACATCGCTCCTCCCCCGACCTCCCACCGTAACCGGAAACTCCCCGAAATTTTCCTCCCCCTCGCTTCTACCATGGTTTTTTCCGTCATGGATGGCCCAAAGAATGTCATGCAGCTGCGTCTCCGGCCCGCCCAGGACGAAAAGCCCATTTTCTGTCATGATTTTTTGTCATAGAAGTAGGAGCCCACCACATCTATGATGATACCGGGTTTTGTCACAATTATCGTCATAGAAGTGTCATATGTATGACAGGATTTTTTTCGTTCGGTCCAAAATGTCACGGATGTGTCTTTTTTTGTAGTGAGAGTGCCTTGTTGAGTTGGTACACATGATCGGGGAAATAGGGATCCTCGAACCCGAGGGGTTGTTTGACATATACTAACTCATTAATGGGACCATTAAGAAAAGCACTCTTCACATCCATTTGTTGCAACTTGAAATTATGATGAGAAGCATAAGCAATCAACAAACGAATAGATTCAAGGTGAGCAACAGGAGCAAAGGTTTCACCGTAGTCGATACCCTCGACTTGGGAGTAGCCTTGTGCCACCGAGCCTTGTTGCGAACAATGATTCCATGAGCATCTTGCTTGTTCTTGAATATCCACTTGGTTCCAATGACATTATGATCCCCAGTTGGCCTTGGCACTAATTTCCACACTTGGTTGTGCTCGAAGTTGTTGAGTTCTTCATGCATGGCATTGAGCCAATCCGGATCCTCGAGCGCCTCATAGACCTTTTTGGGTTCGACACAAGAAACAAACACGTGATGTTCACAATAGTTTGCTAATTGTCTACGAGTGCTTACCCCCTTTCTTAGGCTTCCAACCACACTCTCCATGAGATGACCTTTGGTTGTGAGCTTGGAAGCGATCTTCGTGGCATGACGCTCTAATTCCTCCTCGGATGTGAAAAGAGGAGGGGTAACTTGATCATCTGGAGCGCCGTCTTGAGCTTGTTCTTGATCTTGAGTTTGCTCTTGATCTTGAACTTGCTCGAAAGAAAGAACTTGACCTTGGGCATCACTTGGTGGCTCACCACCATCTTGAGGTTGATCTTGCCCTTGATCTTGTTCACGTGGTTAAGGGCCTTCACTTTGTTCTTTGGAAGCATGTGGGTCTTGGGTCGGTGATGGCTCCACTTGAGTGGAGCATTGTCCTTCTCCTTCGGCCACAAGGGGTTCCTAAATGGGTAGGATATGGCCAACACCCATTCTTCTTATGGCTTGGGGAGGAATTTCGTCACCTACATCACAAGTACCACTTTGCTCCACTTGGGAGCTGTTATTATTGTCAAACTCCACTTTACACGTCTCCTCAATGAGTCCCGTGGACTTGTTGAGGACACGGTAAGCATGAGAGTTTGTAGCATAACCAACAAACATGCCCTCATGAGCTCTAGCCTCAAATTTAGACAAACGAACACGTTTCTTGAGAATGAAACACTTACACCCGAACACCCGGAAGTACTTGAGGTTGGGCTTGTTACCGGTGAGTATTTCATAGGGAGTCTTGTTCAAGCCTTTGCGGAGATAGAGCCGATTGGACGCATGACATGCGATGTTGATGGCTTCGGCCCAAAAGTTGTAAGGAGACTTGAACTCCGCCATCATGGTCCTTGCCGCATCCATAAACGTCTGATTCTTCCTCTCCGCGACACCATTTTGTTGAGTGCTGTAAGGTGCAGAGTATTGATGCTTGATCCCCTCATCACTAAGAAACTCATCCAAGGTGTAGTTCGTGAACTCGGGGCCATTGTCACTTCTTATTGTCAAGATCTTTGCATCATGTTGATGTTGAGCTTCATTTGCAAAGTTGATGACGGTTTGTTGGGTCTCACTCTTCCTCTTGAAGAAATATACCCAAGTATATATTGAATAATCATCCACAATCACCAAATAATACTTTCTACCCCCAAGACTATCAAAGGATGGAGGCCCAAAGAGGTCCATGTGAAGGAGCTCCAAGGGTCTCTTCGAGTAGATGATAGTTGTGGGAGGGTGAGCCTTCTCATGTAGTTTTGCTTTGATACAAGCACTGCAAGCACGATCTTTGGCAAAACTAACATTTGTTAGTCCACGGACATGGTCCCCCTTGAGAATACTTTGCAAAGATCTCATATTGACATGGGTTAAACGGCAATGCCAAAGCCCACATCAACTTTAGCCATTAGGCATGTCGCGATCTTAGTGGGTCGCTCCGAAAAGTTAATCACATAAAGACCATTCTCGACATGCCCAACAAAGGCTACTTTAAGAGTCTTGCTCCACAAGAGGTCCACAGTATCAATATCAAAGAATGTGGCAAAGCCCATGAGTGCAAGTTGACGAACGGAAAGTAGATTGTATGCAAGGGACTCAACAAGCATGACTTTCTCGATCGTGAGATCATGAGAAATGACAACCTTGCCAAGACCCAATACCTTAGAAGATGAGGCATCACCCCACTCGACATTGGTGGGCATAGATGGGATCTTGTGCACGTCCACCACCAAGTCCTTGCTTCCGGTCATAGGATTTGTGGCTCCACTATCGAGCAACCATGATCCCCCACCGAAACCAACCACCTACAAGAGATCAATGCTTGGTTTTAGGTACCCATTTTGTAATGGGTCCTTTGATGTTAGTAACAAGGGTCTTATGAACCCAAATAGACCATTCAATGTACTCATAGGAAGAACCAACAAATTTAGCATAAACATGCCCATCACTAGCACGACACAACACATAAGAAGGGTTAAAGTCGCCGGCTTTGTTGGAAGGGGTGGCATTGCCCTTTTTGACATCACCACCCTTCACATTGTTCTTCTTCTCCTTTGGAACACTGTCACGCCCAATATGCGACCCTATCCAAAAGGAACTCGAAGGTCCCACCAAGGATAGACCCGCATATTGAAACGCTTTTGCAAGGTGGATATCATTACATCAACATTACATAATAAATGGGGATACAAACATAAGGCATACAATGCCACACGAATACAACATCACAATACATGAGAGCAACATCCGACTATGGACGTAACACAAACAGAAACTCAAACGACATCCACCCTGCTAGCCCAGGCTGCCGACCTGGAACCTATCCCCTGATCGAAGAAGCAGAAGAAGAACTCAACACAAGCAAGCATCGCTCTCGCGTCATGATCATCGCATAACCTGTACCTGCAACTGATGTTGTAGTAATCTGTGAGCCACGAGGACTCAGCAATCCCATTACCATGGGTATGAAGACTAGCAAAGCTTAAAGGGAAAGGAAGGGGTAAAGTGGTGAGGCTGCAGCAGTGACTAAGCATATATGGTGGCTAACATACGCAAATAAGAGCGAGAAGAGAACAAGCGGAACAGTCGTGAAGCTAGCAATGATCAAGAAGTGATCTTGAACTCCTACTTACGTCAAACATAACCCAGAAACCGTGTTCACTTCCCGGACTCTGCCGAAAAGAGACCATCACGGCTACACACGCGGTTGATGCGTTTTAATTCGGATCTGGTGTCAAGTTATCTACAACCGGACATTAACAAATTCCCATCTGCCTATAACCGCAGGCACGGCTTTCGAAAGATTATACCCTGCAGGGGTGTCCCAACTTAGCCTATCACAAGCTCTCGCGATCAACGAAGGAATAGACCTTCTCCCAGGAAGACCCGATCAGACTCGGAATCCCGGTTTACAAGACATTTCGACAATGGTAAAACAAGACCAGCAAAGCCGCCCGATGCGCCAACAATCCCGACAGGAGCTGCACATATCTCGTTCTCAGGGCAACACCGGATGAGACATCCTACGAGTAAAACCAGCCCTCGAGTTGCCCCGAGGTGGCCCCGCAGTCTACTCGGTTCGGACCAACACTTAGACAAGCACTGACCCGGGGGGGGGGGGCTAAAATAAAGATGACCCTTGGGTTGGCCGACCCAAGGAAAATGGTAGGTGGTGGTGAGGCAAATGGTAAAACTAAGGTTGGGCCTTGCTGGAGGAGTTTTATTCAAAGCGAACTGTCGAGGGGGTCCCATAAATCACCCAACCGCGTAAGGAACGCAAAATCCGGGAACATAACAGCGGTATGACGGAAACTAGGGCGGCAAGAGTGGAACAAAGCACCAGGCAAAAGGCCGAGTCGTCCACCCTTTACCAAGTATATAGATGCATTAATAATATAAGAGATATTGTGATATCCCAACCAAAATCCTGTCCACCATGGAGCAATCTTCAACTTCACCTACAACTAGCAACGCTATAAGAGGGGCTGAGCAAAGCGGTAACATAGCCAAACAGTGGTTTGCATAGGAAAGGTGTCAAAGGTTAGAGGTTCATGGCAATTTGGGATGGCTTGATAAACAGGTGATAGGTAGCGCAGCATAGCGATAGAACGAAACAACTAGCATAGCAATGATAATAGTGAGATCCAGGGTAGTGGTCATCTTGCCTGAAATCCCGCAAGGAAGAAGAACGAGTCCATGAAGAATATGAAGCCACGAAGATGAACCAAGCGTAGACGAATGAATCCTCACGATCGCAACGAAACAGGAACTATCGAAAAGAAGCACACAACATAGTATACACACCACACATGAACATGACATGATACTCAAACAAGCATGATGCATGACAAGGCTACATGAAGCTACTCATAGCAAGAGATGATGCAAACAAGAGCAACACATCAAGACAAGTTTAAATGAGGCCGGGAACAACATATAACAATTCCGGTAAGTCCTCATATGCATATTTCAAAATTGGTCCAGATCTGAATAAACCTTATGTTCAAGTTGTTAAGCAGCAAGTTAAGATGCACAAAGATGATCTACACAAGATTCTAGTCAAGTTACATATAAAGTTCATTTAGTTCGGAGTTACGGCCTAGAAGATATGAGCGAAACAAGTTAAACATGGCATTGATGCAAAATGCATACAAACATCAAGCAAACACCTCAAAACAAGGAAGCAACATGATAGTATGAAACTACATGCAATTCTAAGCAAGTTTCATATAGAGCACATTCAAAACGGAGCAACGGTTCAACACACACACATGAAACAAGTTTAAAGGACAAGCTGTCCAAAACAGCAACTAGGCATATTGCAAGCATCAAAACAACATGCTACAGCATCACAATATGAAAACAAAAGGCATGGACATGATGTACAGGTAAAGCACAACAAAACATGAACACTGAGCTATCTCCAGAAATCACTAGAACATGCTCAAACACACATGGTAAGATTGCAAGTTATAACAATTCAGACTTCGCAGAAAATAACATCAGGTTGCAATGTTTAGAGCTATCAAACAACATGTTACAGGAACATATCATGGCAAACAAAGGCATGACATGAATCTACTAAATGCATAGATTAAAAGTCCCTTACTGACCATAAGCCAAAAAAGATCAGAAAATATGATGGCACCCATGTAAACATAGCAAGCTATATTACAGATTCAAACATGGCAGAAACAGAATTATGAAGGCATGTTGGTGAGCTTGTTACACTCACCACAGAGAAATACATGGCATGGCAAGGCACCCAACAGTAAGAAGGCATGTTTATGAAGCTAAGCATGGCAAGAGCAAGGTCATAGGGTACATGGAACACTAGCAACACTCCTAGTAACAACTGAACTTAATGTTAACAGGATGACAACAACATTATGAATCAACTTTGGAGCAAGATATGAACAATCTACAGCAAGCTATAAATTCAACCAGGGGCATGGATGGTTAGAGGATGACATGTAGAACAAAACATATTTAGTGCTCATCTCCAGATTATGCATAGAATGACTAGTAGCAACATGTTTATATAGCATCACGAAATAACAGTTTCAGCCTAGCAAAACAGCAACATCATGTACACTACTTAACAAGCTCGATTCACTCACCACAAGTCATTGCATGACAAGATTAGCATAGCATCATCAAGAAGACATGTTTGTGTAACCAACCAAGGCAAGAACAAGTCCATAGCATGCAAGGATCAACTACAACAAGCTTGGCAAAATTGAATAACATGTAAACAATCTGCCAGGAAACATTTTGAAGCAAAAGTAGAGCACGAAAATGACATGCTAGACTACTCCATAATTGCAACCAAGGGCAGGGATGGATAGATCATAACCATATGTTCAAAACACCCTTACTGAAGTATCTCAAAATATGCATGGATCTCTCTGTAGCATCAAGTTCACATGGCATCAAAATAACAGCAGAACAGGGACTAAAATCAGCAACATCACAATGCCTAGTTTGCATGCTTGTGCTAGTCACCACATTGATCACAAAAATACATGGTAAGCACCTCTATAAAGAAGACATGGCATAGATCAAAACACATGTAGACATCAACCTCATAGGATGCACACATCAATCATGGCAAAAATGACAAAAGAGCTCGTTCTGTTAACAGACAGCAGAAAACATTATGAAGCACTTTTGCAACGACGATTCAGGCATCAAGATGACCTCAAATGAATATGATGCAATGGAATGAAATAATGTACTCGTCGAGGCGAACAATTTGACATATTACACGCACAAAACGGAGCTACGGATGCAGAGATATGATGCGTCGAACATGCCATGATAATGTAAAATAACTCGGGACTTAGCAGAATTTTGTACCTCGGGGAAAAGTCAACCGGCCGCGGATCTCGCCGGAGTTCGTCCGGAGGGAGGTCGGAGGAGGCGGGGAGAGGCTGGCCTGGTCGGATCCGACCGGATCCGGCGCGGCGGCGACGGAGGGCGGCGCGGAGGAGGCTGGAGGGAGGCGCGGTCGCCGGAGGAGGCGGCGGCGGCGGCGGAGGGAGACGGGGCCGGGCGCGGGGGAGCGGGGGACGTGTCCGGCTGCGGCTGGATGTGTCCGTCTGCGGCCGGACGTGTCCGTCGGCGGAGGGAGGAAGAGGACTAGGGTTAGACCGGGATTTCGGGGGAGAGGGACTAATTTATAGGTAGAGGGAGCTAGGAGAGTCCAAATGAGGAGCGGTTTTCGGCCACGCGATCGTGATCGAATGAACGAGAGCATGGTGGGGAGTTAGATGGGTTTTGTGCCACTTTGGAAGGGGTGTTGGGCTGCAAAGAGAGAGGGGCTTTATGGTTACCCGGTTAACCGTTGGAGTACCAAACGACCTCCAAATGGCACGAAACTTGACAGGCGGTCTACCGGTGCTATACCAAGGCCGCTTCGCAAGGCTCGGTCCATTCCGAGAAAGTTTAATATCCGCACACGAAGAGAGGCAAGAAGGGGACGCCGGATGACATAGGAGCGCCGGATTGCAAAACGGACAATGGGGAAAAAGCTCGGATGCATGAGGCGAACATGTATGCAAAATGAAATGCACACGATGACATGACAAAATGCAACACGCAAGCAAATGACATGGCAACGACGACGAATAACTGGCAGACATCTGGCGCATCGAATCCGGGGCGTTACAACACTCCTCCACTAACAAGAGATCTCATCCCGAGATCTTTGGACCGAGACGGAAGAGAAAGAGGAAGAGGTGAAACAAGAACTGAAGAGAAGAAGCAAGGAATCGAGAGCACTCAAGAATAAGAGAGGAACGACGAGAATGACGAGAATCAAAAGCTCACAGAACCAGATAGACTATGAAATCACTCCGGTTAGAACGAGATAGGAAATGAATAAGACTGAAAGGATTTAGGCAGCACACTGACTGAACAAGGAAAGAATAGAACAAGAAGTTGAGAGGATGGAACGATACTTGACTTGAGGAACAACACAAAACCTCCGGAAGAATTGAAATAGTGGAATGAAAAGAACTTATAAGGAAGGATTGAATGGAGTTGTTGAGAAAATCAACAACGAAAGAATACGCTTGTCGTGGACTTATGGATAACATCTCGGAAAAATATGCGGTGATAACCGACCACAAGCAGAAATGATTGGATAACTGAGAGGAACGAAGAAATGCAAATCTCCACTTCAAAAGGATATGGAGGATTAATTGCACTTTGAGATGCAAGAAGGAAGATGCTTGAACTCCTCCAACAAAATCTAGATGAACTCTTGACGAATGAATTAAATCATGACGAAGCACCATGAAGAACTCCGGTAACAAAGGATGATGAGATATTATGAAGGATGAAAGAATAAGATGAGCCTTGCGATGATTTAGATGGAGGTTCCGACAAAATGGCCGTGGAAATTTGAACTCCGGAAAAGAAAAGATGAAAACACTAGGAACTAGAATTTATTCATTAAGAACAAACTCCGAAGGAAATGATTAATCACTTGGATGAAATAAGAATAAGATTTATTGTATGCTTATCCTTCATCAAAGTAAATTGATGACCAACAATGGATTTCGCATATTACTTATTCTTCTTGAAAAAGGATTGAGAAGGGATATAGCACAAAACTTGAGGAAGTCTTCCTGAACCACCGGTAGGATTGAAAGAATGAATGAATTGAATGTTAATCAAGGAAAAAGAATCTTGAACGAACCACCGTAAGAATTCGGAAATGACTGACGGCAGAGAATGAAACACTGGGAAGAATTAGAAGAACAAATATGCTTGAGGGGATTTAGATGCAAAAGAACACAGAGATCATGAGCTGATTAAAGAACACTTGAACGAAGCACCGGGATAAATAGATAACGGTAACTGGAATGATGGCCTCCGGTGAAAAGAAAACGGGAAAACAACTTCTGACATACTCTGGATGGGTAAGAAAAGGATATCTGACAAATGAAACAATTCGAGCGGATAATATGAAGCTGGAACCATGAAACTTTGATTGAATGGACAAGATTTAGAAGGAACTCTTCTTCGGTCTTCGAAAGACGACGGGAAACACCAGCAAAATTATTGAGGCACTCCGGGAGAATGGAAAGCAAAGAGGTTGAGACAACAATGAAAAGAATTTGAAATTGATCTTGGAAAAGATCTGACTGATGAAATCCATTCTTACGTCACGCTTGAAAAGAATTGAGAATAACTCCAGGGAAATTAGAAGAGTCAGGTAAGATCCTGGGAAAAGACCTGTGGGTTAGGGCCCACTGAAGAGATAACACCGTCGGAAAGGATTGTTGAACAGATAAAAGATGCACCAGAATAGTTGAAATATTTGGATGAGGTGACAACCTCGAATTAATTCAAACACATACGAATCTCCTGAGATGTCTTGAATACTCCGGAAGGATAAACTGGCGAGAGACGAACAAGCAGGGAGAATACTTGATCGAAGAAAAAGAATATGATTACCCGAAAAACTTGAATTGAGTCCACTGGAAAGAAAAAGAGATGAAGAATGTCAAACAAAACGAGAATTCGCCGGTAGAAATAATTGAGAGAATACTGAAGAGGCTCCACACAAATGAAATTTATGCTCGAAAGAGGGTCAGGCTCCGGGAAGAAAAGGGTGGGAGGGCGGGAAAACAAATGCAACTTGGAAGGGGAAATCGACGAATAACTTGAAGATAAAAACACCAGCTGAAATCATTGAGGAAACAAAGCAAAGACTTCGCACGAGTAGGATGGATACTCGATTACGGACTCCGGTTCTGAGAAGAAGAAGGGGTGGGCGGGTGGGAAAGAAAACAACGGAGGATTGAACTTGGCAAAGATGAAGAGGCTCGAGTCGACTTGACGAGAAATGCACCGGATGAAAAGAGCTGAGGAACAACTACCGGAAAACCAACTGCGTGATCCTAAAGAAAATTTGAAGGGGAAGAGAAGTAATTCAAAACACCTACGTCAAGATTCCTTACCAGAGCGACGAAGGGGCTGAGGAGTAAAAAGAATTCCTACTCTCCGATATAACTAGACTCCAAAAACAGTTTTCTTCTAGACTCAACAACGGCCAAACTACCGATCAATCAAGGGGGCTCCTAGGGTCGGTCGAGGCTCTGATACCAACTTGTCACGCCCAATATGCGACCCTATCCAAAAGGAACTCGAAGGTCCCACCAAGGATAGACCCGCATATTGAAACGCTTTTGCAAGGTGGATATCATTACATCAACATTACATAATAAATGGGGATACAAACATAAGGCATACAATGCCACACGAATACAACATCACAATACATGAGAGCAACATCCGACTACGGATGAAACACAAACAGAAACTCAAACGACATCCACCCTGCTAGCCCAGGCTGCCGACCTGGAATCTATCCCCTGATCGAAGAAGCAGAAGAAGAACTCATCGCAAGCAAGCATCGCTCTCGCGTCATGATCATCGCATAACCTGTACCTGCAATTGATGTTGTAGTAATCTGTGAGCCACGAGGACTCAGCAATCCCATTACCATGGGTATCAAGACTAGCAAAGCTTAAAGGGAAAGGAAGGGGTAAAGTGGTGAGGCTGCAGCAGCGACTAAGCATATATGGTGGCTGACATACGCAAATCAGAGAGAGAAGAGAACAAGCGGAACGGTCGTGAAGCTAGCAATGATCAAGAAGTGATCCTGAACTCCTACTTACGTCAAACATAACCCAGAAACCGTGTTCACTTCCCGGACTCTGCCGAAAAGAGACCATCATGGCTACACACGCGGTTGATGCATTTTAATTCGGATCTGGTGTCAAGTTATCTACAACCGGACATTAACAAATTCCCATCTGCCTATAACCGCAGGCACGGCTTTCGAAAGATTATACCCTGTAGGGGAGTCCCAACTTATCCCATGACAAGCTCTTGCGATCAACGAAGGAACAGACCTTCTCCCAGGAAGACCCGATCAGACTCGGAATCCCGGTTTACAAGACATTTCGACAATGGTAAAACAAGACCAGCAAAGCCGCCCGATGCGCCGACAATCCCGATAGGAGCTGCACATATCTTGTTCTCAGGGCAACACCGGATGAGACATCCTACGAGTTGCCCCGAGGTGGCCCCGCAGTCTACTCGGTTCAGACCAACACTTAGACAAGCACTGGCCCGGGGGGGGGGGGCTAAAATAAAGATGACCCTTGTGTTGGCCGACCCAAGGGAAAGGGTAGGTGGTGGTGAGGCAAATGGTAAAACCAAGGTTGGGCCTTGCTGGAGGTGTTTTATTCAAAGCGAACTGTCGAGGGGGTCCCATAAATCACCCAACCGCGTAAGGAACGCAAAATCCGGGAACATAACACCGGTATGATGGAAACTAGGGCGGCAAGAGTGGAACAAAGCACCAGGCAAAAGGCCGAGTCTTCCACCCTTTACCAAGTATATAGATGCATTAATAATATAAGAGATATTGTGATATCCCAACCAAAATCCTGTCCACCATGGAGCAATCTTCAACTTCACCTGCAACTAGCAACGCTATAAGAGGGGCTGACCAAAGCGGTAACATAGCCAAATAGTGGTTTGCATAGGAAATGTGTCAAAGGTTAGAGGTTCATGGCAATTTGGGATGGCTTGATAAACAAGTGATAGGTAGCACATCATAGCGATAGAATGAAACAACTAGCATAGCAATGATAGTAGTGAGATCCAGGGTAGCGGTCATCTTGCCTGAAATCCCGCAAGGAAGAAGAACGAGTCCATGAAGAAGATGAAGCCACGAAGACGAACCAAGCGTAGACGAACGAATCCTCACGATCACAACGAAACAGGAACTATTGAAAAGAAGCACACAACATAGTAAACACACCACACATGAACATGACATGATGCTTAAACAAGCATGATGCATGACAAGGCTACATGAAGCTACTCATGGCAAGAGATGATGCAAACAAGAGCAACACATCAATACAAGTTTAAATGAGGCCGGGAACAACATATAACAATTTCGGTAAGTCCTCATATGCATATTAGAAATTGGTCCAGATCTGAATAAACATTATGTTCAAGTTGTTAAACAGCAAGTTAAGATGCACAAAGATGATCTACACGAGATTCTAGTCAAGTGACATATAAATTTCATTTAGTTCGGAGTTACGACCTAGAAGATATGAGCGAAACAAGTTAAACATGGCATTGATGCAAAATGCATACAAACATCAAGCAAACACCTCAAAACAAGGATGCAACATGATAGTATGAAACTACATGCAATTCTAAACAAGTTTCATATAGAGCACACTCAAAACGGAGCAACGGTTCAACACACACACATGAAACAAGTTTAAAGGACAAGCTGTCCAAAACAGCAACTAGGCATATTGCAAGTATCAAAACAACATGCTACAGCATTACAATATGAAAACAAAAGGCATGGACATGATGTACAAGTAAAGCACAACAAAACATGAACAGTGAGCTATCTCCAGAAATCACTAGAACATGCTCAAACACACATGGTAAATTGCAAGTTATAACAATTCAGACTTTGCAGAAAATAACATCAGGTTGCAATGTTTAGAGCTATCAAACAACATGTTACAGGAACTTATCATGGCAAACAAAGGCATGGCATGAATCTACTAAATTCATAAATCAAAAGTTCCTTACTGACCATAAGACAAAAAGGATCAGAAAATATGATGGCACCCACGTAAACATAGCAAGTTATATTACAGATTCAAACATGGCAGAAACAGAATTATGAAGGCATGTTGGTGAGCTTGTTACACTCACCATAGAGCAATACATGGCATGGCAAGGCACCCAACAGTAAGAAGGCATGTTTATGAAGCTAAGCATGGCAAGAGCAAGGTCATAGGGTACATGGACCACTAGCAACACTCCTAGTAACAACTGAACTTAATGTTAATAGGCTGACAGCAACATTATGAATCAACTTTGGAGCAAGATATGAACAATCTACAGCAAGCTATAAATGCAACCAGTGGCATGGATGGTTAGAGGATGACATGTAGAACAAAACATATTTAGTGCTCATCTCCAGATTATGCATAGAATGACTAGTAGCAACATGTTTATATAGCATCTCGAAATAACAGTTTCAGCTTAGCAAAACAGCAACATCATGTACACTACTTAACAAGCTCGATTCACTCATCACAAGTCATTGCATGACAAGATAAGCATTGCATCATCAAGAAGACATGTTTGTGTAACCAACCAAGGCAAGAACAAGTCCATAGCATGCAAGGATCAACTACAACAAGCTTGGCAAAATTGAATAACATGTAAACAATCTGCCAGGAAACATTTTGAAGCAAAAGTAGAGCACGAAAATGACATGCTAGACTACTCCATAATTGCAACCAAGGGCAGGGATGCATAGAGCATAACCATATGTTCAAACCACCCTTACTGAAGTATCTCAAAATATGCATGGATCTCTCTGTAGCATCAAGTTTACATGGCATCAAAATAACAACAGAACAGGGACTAAAATCAGCAACATCACGATGCCTAGTTTGCATGGTTATGCTAGTCACCACATTGATCACAAAAATACATGGTAAGCACCTCTGTAAAGAAGACATGGCATAGATCAAAACACATGTAGACATCAACCTCATAGGATGCACACATCAATCATGGCAAAAATGACAAAAGAGCTCGTTCTGTTAACAGACAGCAGAAAACATTATGAAGCACTCTTGAAACGATGATTCAGGCATCAAGATGACCTCAAATGAATATGATGCAATGGAATGAAATGATGTACTCGTCGAAGCGAACAATTTGACATATTACACGCACAAAACGGAGCTACGGATGCAGAGATATGATGCGTCGAACATGCCATGATAATGTAAAATAACTCATGACTTAGCAGAATTTTGGACCTCAGGGAAAAGTCAACCGGCCGCGGATCTCGCCGGAGTTCGTCCGGAGGGAGGTCGGAGGAGGCGGGGAGAGGCTGGCCCGGCCGGATCCGACCGGATCCGGCGCGGCGGCGGCGGAGGGCGGCACGGAGGAGGCCGGAGGGAGGCGCGGTCGCCAGAGGAGGCGGCGGCGGCGGCGGAGGGCGACGGGGCCGGGAGCGGGGGAGCGGGGCGGACGTGTCCGGCTGCGGCCGGACATGTCCGTTGGCGGAGAGAGGAAGAGGACTAGGGTTAGACCGGGATTTCGGGGGAGAGGGACTAATTTATAGGTAGAGGGAGCTAGGAGAGTCCAAATGAGGAGCGGTTTTCGGCCACGCGATCGTGATCGAATGACCGAGAGCATGGAGGGGAGTTAGATGGGTTTTGGGCCACTTTGGAAGGGGTGTTGGGCTGCAAAGAGAGAGGGGCTTTACGGTTACCCGGTTAACCGTTGGAGTACCAAACGACCTCCAAATGGCACGAAACTTGACAGGTGGTCTACCGGTGCTATACTAAGGCCGCTTGGCAAGGCTCAGTCAATTCCGAGAAAGTTTAATACCTGCACACGAAGAGAGGCAAGAAGGGGACGCCGGATGACACAGGAGCGCCGGATTGCAAAACGGACAACGGGGAAAAAGGTCGGATGCATGAGGCGAACATGTATGCAAAATGAAATGCACATGATGACATGACAAAATGCAACACGCAAGCAAATGACACGGAAACGACGACGAATAACTGGCAGACATCTGGCGCATCGAATCTGGGGCGTTACAAACACCCTCTCCCTCCTTCACAAAAGTTTGCTTGAGAGGGGAGGGTCATTTGGTCTTGTCGTTCTTCTTCTTGTTCTTGGAATTGGGTGCAAACCCAACTCCCTCTTTGGCCACAACTTCCTTTTGATTGCTCAAAAGGTCATTGAGGTTCTTCTCACCTTGTATGCACGTCACAAGGCCTCTCTCAAGTTGTTCTTTAAACTTGGCATTCTCCTCCACAAGATGCACATGCTCACAACATGGGTTAGTAGCATTTGCATTATCAATTAATACCATATGAGGAATGATGGCTTTCTCCTTGGTTAGCTTTACTTGGAGTTGATCATGAGACTCTTTGAGGCTAGCATGAGCACCCTCAAAGACCTTGTGAGCCTTGTCGAGTATATCAAACTCCTCCTTGAGTCTAGCATGGTCAACCCCAAGTTTAGCCTTCTCAGAATTTAGCACACGAGATACAACAAGAGCATGATCAAGATCTTTCTTTAATTTAGCATGGTCATTGTTGTGTGACTCCTCAAGGGCCAAACGATGCACATGCTCTTCCTCAAGAGCATTAGAGAGATCCGATATCTCATCGACATAGTCACGACTATGACCTTCCATCTTAGAGATGGTTTCTTCATGAGCCTCGATCATGTCATTTGCTTCACCAAGTTGTTCCAAGAGAGCAACAAAGTGCTACTTGGATTTACCCTTGAGCTTACTCATAAAAGACTCAAATTCATTTACTTCCTCATTAGACCCCTCATTTTCATCAATGCAATCCGTCAAGGAGGGATTAGTAATGATGGTGGTTTTGATGTTGGGGGTTACCTTGTTGGTGGCTTTAGCCATGAGGCTCCTGGCGGTGATGTTCTCGTTGGGTGAGTCTAAGAGGGACGCCCTTGGAGTTGTGGAAATGGCAACGGAGGCCATGGCCATGGCTTCACTATCTTCATCATCATCATCATCCTCATGTTATTCTTCTTGAGCCACCAATCCTTTAGTTGGAGTCTTCTTGGTGAAGTTGTTCTTGTTGGGGAAGGACTTGGCTTTGTCTTTTCGGATGAGCTTGCCACCATTGTCTTCCCTTTTCTCGTAAGGGCACTCCACAATAAAATGGCTCACATTGCCACAATTGTAGCATGTTCTCACACGTTGCCTGCCCTTGAAGCCACTTGAGTTGTTCTTGTTGAAGTTGGGCCTTGTGTTCTTCTTTCTCCAAAATTGCCTTGAAGCAAGAGCCATGTGCTCATGGTAGTCATACTTAGTATCTTCGGGGTTGCTCTATGTCGGTGTCAAAACCGGCGGATCTCGGGTAGGGGGTCCCGAACTGTGCGTCTAAGGCTAATGGTAACACGAGGCAGGGGACACGATGTTTTACCCAGGTTCGGGCCCTCTCGATGGAGGTAATACCCTACTTCCTGCTTGATTGATCTTGATGATATGAGTATTACAAGAGTTGATCTACCACGAGATCGTAGAGGCTAAACCCTAGAAGCTAGCCTATGATTATGATTGTTGTTGTCCTACGAACTAAACCCTCCGGTTTATATAGACACCGGAGGGAGCTAGGGTTACACAGAGTCGGTTACAGAGAATGAGATCTACATATCCGAATTGCCAAGCTTGCCTTCCACGCAAAGGAGAGTCCCATCTGGACACGGGATGAAGTCTTCAATCTTGTCTCTTCATAGTCCAACAGTCCGGCCAAAGTATATAATCCGGTTGTCCGAGGACGCCTTAATCCAGGACTCCCTTAGTAGCCCCTGAACCAGGCTTCAATGATGATGAGTCCGGTGCGCAGATTGTCTTCGGCATTGCAAGGCGGGTTCCTTCTCCGAATACTCCATGGAAGATTTTGAACACGAGAATCATGTCTGGCTCTGCAAAGAAAATTCCACATACCACGTAGAGAGTACAATATTCCACAAATCTAATCTACTGACATCTTTTTATGACATCATGCCATGGTTCGGTCATTATTCGAACCGTTTTCCACAACTAGCTTTTGCATGAAATGCGAGGCGGTTTCCTTGACACGTCTTGTCGAAGCAGAGATTGTGTCCCCTCATTGCGGGATTCTCATCAATCGGGTGTGGGTAACCCAACCGTGCCATCAAACGTGGCGCTTGGGGGAATAAGCGTCTTTAGCGGGCAAGTGGGGAGGCGCAAGATCTCTGCTGCCTTTATAAGGGGATAAGAACTTCCTTTTCCACCCACGCCCTCCTCTCTCATCCATTCCTTTCCGCTCGAGCCCAAGTTCCCAAGCGCTCCTCTTCTCTGCCCAAAAAGGCTTCCCAAAGATGTCCGGATCTGGAGCAGGAGGCAAATGGATGGCCTCTACCGTCCGGGAGAAGGATATCAAAAAGCTTCGGGGGGCCGGGTATCTGGCCAAGAGAATTGGCCACCGTCTTCCGATGGTGGGACAGATCATCCCCACTCTAGAACCCCACGAGAGGGTGGTATTCCTCCCTCATTTCATCCGCGGGCTAGGGTTTCCCCTTCATCCATTCGTTCGCGGCATCATGTATTATTAAGGGATTGATTTCCATGATCTATCCCCAAATTCCTTCCTCAACATCTCGACATTCATAGTCGTGGGCGAGGCCTTTCTCTGCATCCCACCACACTTCGGCTTATGGCTGAAGGTTTTTAACGTGAAGCCCAAGGTAGTGAGCAGCGAGCATGCCGAATGCGGAGGCGCCATGGTGAGCAAGATGTCCAATGTCACATGGCCAACATGGACTTTCAATGATTCCGTCAAGGAGTGGTAGCAGTAGTGGTTTTACATCACCAAGCCGCGTGGCAAGGAATGGACCGCCGCTCCAGAGTTCAGATCTGGTGCCCCTCTGCAACTTACGTCCTGGCAAAAGAAGGGCATGAACTAGGCTTCGTCTGACGAGCTATCGGAGCTCCAGACGCGCGCGTCCAAGACATGGAAGACAAGAGCATCAAGCTCGTCAATGTAGTCCAGGTGATGTTGGTTCGCCGGATTCTACCATGTCAACACCGGGCTTGCAATCTATGGGAGTTCGACCCGGACAAGCACCAGACCCTGCTAGAGCTCTTTGGCTCTACGCACGAGAACATCTGGAAGTTGATTTTTAAGTCCAGCAAACAGTGACCGGACTCCACCGAGGACCGCGGGTACTAATTGTCCCGCCCCGCAAGTTCGGTAAGTAACTGAATGTTTGACAATTCATGTGTTCTATCTGTACATCCTCAGGAAAATACTTAACGTATCTCCCATCCCTTTGCTAGGGCTGGGCAAAGAAGGCGGGGCGGATCTACTGTCCGGCCCCACTGCCAGAAGAACCGGCCAGCCCACTTCTGATGAAGATGCTGGTCCCAGCGCCTTATAAGGCGCCGAAGAAAAAAGCCGAAAAGGAGGACAAGAAGACCAGGGGCGGCCTCTGTCGTCGTGGAGCCTCGGACACAAAACCTGAAGGCTCCGATGCCCATTCTTCCTCCGAGGAGGACAGGGAGGAGGAGGAAGACGAATCCCCCGCAGGGGGAAAGAAGAAAAGGACGGCCTCCACATCCTTGGAGGCTGATTCACCTAAGAGGGGGAAAACTCCTCTTCAAGAGGAGTCCACCGCTGCTGCCGATAGCAGCCCGGAGTGGGATCCCAGGGCCGAGCCCCTGGTGAACTCATGAGTATAAAATCCAAACACACTCATGTGTCGAGAATTGTCACGGCGTGATATTTTAATCTCAGCCGCACCCTTTTTTTTCCAGTGCGGCAAGGTCCCGCGCCGAACAATCCTCGTCAGAGGATTTGCTGGGTTCGGATGCAATGGAGAGTGGGACACCCCCGAAATCCCCCTCCCCCAAACATAAGAATGAAACTGAGGCTTCGTCCCAGAAGGACCCAGGCCACGGAGGGGGAGAAAAGATTGCGAAGATGGCGCGAGGAGGCCATACTTCAGGGGCCGAACACGCGGGAGAGAAAGCTCCCATGGACGTCGACGGCGGGGGTCATATTGAATCCGGCCCCAAGCCGGACGCGATTCTAGAGTCCCATAAGGTCCCAGAGTCAGACAGGAGGCCTCCATCAGCTGGAGAAGGTATGTCTGCTCCATCGGCCACCTCTGTCCAACCAGGGGTGCCGGATACTTTATTGGCGGCACTGAAGGGTGCCTCCATCGTTGATGAACACTGTGCCCTTATGGGTGCGGTGATTGAGAAGATTCAGTCCGCCGAGAGTGGACTCAATGAATCCTGCATCAATCTCATAAGAGGCTTTGAGGTGTGTTTTATGAAGTTTGGAAGAGTGTCATGGTATAAATAGCATCCCCTGATACACTGTTCGGTGAAAGAATGCACCGGACAGAGGATCAAATTTTATGTTCGCAGGAGACTCAATTGATGACATTTATTACTTTGTTGTAATAAGCAGGCGTCTGTAACGACTGCCGCCACTCATGCTGTGGAAGTATCCGGACTGAGGCATAGTCTGGAGCGGGCCGAAGGAGAACTTGGCCAAGTGAAAAAACAGCTAGAGGATAACCAAGGTATTCAGAAACCTTATTTATTTAGCACGAATCAATAAGTGTGCATGATGAAAATATTTTTGGAATATGCTCTAGGGGTGTCGACCGAATTGAGGCTCTAAAAAAGGCTATGGCTGAAGCTGAGAAGAAGGCAACCGCACAGCAGGCTCTTTGCGAGAAGCACGAGGCTAGAGTTATTGAGGCTGAGCAAGAGCTTCAAGAGGACGTGAAGAAAATCAAGACCTTGGAGCAGAGTTTAGCGGGAAAGAATCTGAACTCTCCCAGACTCGCCGAGCCGCAAGTGATGCCCCGGAGGAAGCCCAAGGTGCCCTGAAGGAAATCCAGGAGGCGAGGAAGATCGCGGCTGGTAAGGCTTTTTTTGTACAAAGCGGGTATTTGAAAGGAGAAAATCAAGTTTGAGAGGTTAAATTCTGCTTTCTCCAGGGGTATTTGCAGAGCTGCCACGCAGCATATCTGACGCCGCCCAATTCTACTGAGCTGAAGGGAGGAATACTGCGGATAAGCTCTTTTGGATGCAGCATCTGGTGCTGAATTATCCGGTGCCGTTTTCCGATCAACTGAAGCAGCTGGTCGAACTGCAGAAGGTGGCCGAGCTAGCCATGATGGATTTGGTTATCCGGCTGTGGCTCGCCGAGCTGATTCCAAATAGTTACTTCAGGCTCGTGAAGCGGATCGTGAGTGCCTGCCCTAGACTCGAAGTCATCAAATGGTCGGTCTGCATAGAAGGTGCGCGAATGGCCTTCGCCCGTGCGAAGGTGCACTAGGGGAAGATGGATGCGGAAAAGCTGATGACCGAGGGACCGCCGGAGGGAAAGGAGCACCACAGGCCCGAGCTATATTATGAAGGTGTCTTGAAAGGAGCCCACCTTGCGGCGGAACAGTGCACCAATGACATTATATTTCCATGAATACGATCATGTTTACCCTTTGTAATATTTGAACAAGAGCATTTTTATCATCTATTGCTTTGAAAGTTTTTCCTCCTGTGCGGCTGTTTTATATACTAATCCTAAGAGTTAGCCAGTCATTGGCTTCCGCCCCCACGTAGTGAGTACGGGGGTGTTCGGGATAAACCTGAGCACTCTTTATCCTAGTTTTGGGTCCCTAAAGGAGGTGTTCAGCACAACGAACCAGGCAATCAGACTATAGGGCTTTATCGCTCTCACTTAGCCATAGGAGTTTTTGCGAGGAAGGTAGGCGCAGCCCCTGGTGTTCGGAAGACCGCACGAGGGGCTCTATGAACCCCTGATTGGAAAAGGCTGATCTGTCGCATGCTACATTGGTTATGGCATTATGCAGAAGAAATCCTTAAAGATTTTAGAACCTCTCGAACAGCTGACAAGCTCTCGCTACATCATGACAGTCAGTTTTTGGCCTTCTCTACTGAGATGCTCGTCCGGAAGAACCTGGACACAATAGCAGCAGTTCTGCCAGTGCTACCTTAGCCAATATAGCGGAACGTAAGGTACCAAAACATAGGAGCCGGGCAAACCCGACTATTGACCAAAGACATGATTCGGAGCTGATGCATATAATGCTATAAGTTTGGGGTGCCGAACAGCCATGAAGGTGTTCGGGCTTTTTTTGCCGTAGTATGGGCATGATGAAGCCCCAGGCATATTAAGGCATATCGTGATAAGCAACCGTCTTTTAACAAAAATATTTTCAAATAGGAAGTAGCAATAGATTAGCATCACATAAATCCACATGTTGTATTTGAATGGTACGTCAATGCGTATGAGTACACATGATGTGATAAAAAGAAATATGATTGCGGAACCTGCTGATACCAGGCGTGAGGAAGTTGTGCTCGGATCCGGGGTGTAGTCGGATGATCATAGAGGGGAATATCTAGAGATTCCCTGCCACGCTCGAGCTGTTCCCATGCCCTCCATCCTAGCCTACGTAAAGGTGGACCTGTAAAGAAAACGCAAGAAATGGTTTTGCGCCACTGAGCGGTTGAGCCGCAGTATGTGGCTTGTATTATCTTTTTCTGGAGTGTTTTTAATTAAGCTCCGGGCGAGCCGGGCTATCCTGCCGCGCAGTAGTTGAGACTCCTTTGGCGGTGTTCGGGAGCTTGGCCGTCGACTCGAGGTTCGATTGAAAGGTGCCATTATATTCTTCTGCTGTTAAAGTAGCAATAGACTCTTCGGCAGTGAGGAGAAGTTCGGCCCTGCCATCAACCGTGATGACGCCACGCGGACCGGGCATCTTGAGTTTACGATAGGCATAATATCGCACCACGTTGAATCGAGCAAAGACGGTTCATCCGAGTAGTGCCTGATGATCACTGCGAAAGGGGACGATGTCGAAGACTAACTCTTCGGTATGGTAATTATTTGGTGATCCTAAAACCACTTCCAGTGTGGTTGAGCCCGTGCAACAGGCCTATTCACCTGGTAGGACACCTTTGAAGGTGGCTTTTGTGGGCTTGATCCTTGAGGGGTTGATGCCCATTTTGCGCACTGTATCCTGGTATAGCAGGTTCAGGCTGCTACCTCTGTCCAAAAGGACTGTGTGAGGTGGAATCCGTCGATGATGGGGTCGAGGACCAGTGCGGCCGAACCGCCATGACGGATACTGGTAGGATGGTCCCTGCGATCGAAAGTGATCGGGCAGGAGGACCATGGGTTAAAATTTTGGTCGATTGTATAGACCTCCCTTAGTGCACGTTTCCACTTGGGAATGTGGCTTGCGCATATCATATTGACCGTTTTCACCTGGGGAGGGAATTTCTTCTGTCCTCCTGTATTCGGTGATCGGGGCTCTTAGTCGTCATCATCGGTTTGAGACCCCTTCCCCTTGTTTTCGTCATCTGACCTATCGGCTTGTATGAAGACCCAGCATTCTCTATTGGTGTGGTTGGCTGGTGTTCCTGGGGTGCCATGAATTTGGCATGGACGGTCAGGTATGTGGTCCAAACTAGACGGGCCTGAGTTATTTTTGTTGAATGGCTTTTTCCGCCGACTAGACTTGGAGCCACTAAATCCGGCATCGACTGACATGTCTTCGGCACTATCACCTTTTTTTAGCACTTGTGTTTGTTGCGCCGTGGTTTGTCGTTGCTATCCTTGGCTTTCAATGTGCCAGGATTGTTTGCTGTGTTGTTACTACGAGCCAACCAGCTATCCTTGCCCGCGCAGAAGCGGGTCATGAGTGTTGTGAGGGCTGTCATGGACTTTGGCTTTTCTTGGCCGAGATGTCGGGCAAGCCACTCGTCACGGATGTTATGCTTGAAGGCCGCTAGGGCTTCGGCATCTGGACAGTCTACAATTTGGTTCTTTTTAGTTAGGAACCGAGTCCAAAATTTCTTGGCTGACTCTCCAGGCTGTTGGGTTATGTGACTTAGATCATCAGCGTCCGGTGGTCGCACATAAGTGCCCTGGAAGTTGTCCAGGAATGCATCTGCCAGGTTCTCCCAGCTCCCTATGGAGTTTGCCGACAGGCTATTCAACCAATGCTGAGCGGGCCCTTTGAGTTTTAGTGCGAGGTACTTGATGGCGTGTAGATCATCTCCGCGGGCCATGTGAATGTGGGGGAAGAAATCCTCTATCCATACCGCGGGGTCTGTAGTACCATCATATGATTCAATGTTCATGGGTTTAAACCCTTCTGGGAATTCATGATCCATAACTTCATCAGTGAAGCATAGGGGGTGTGCGGCGCCTCTATGCCGGGCTACATCTTGACGTAGTTCAAATGAATCTAGTCTGTTGTATTCAGCCCGGCCGGACTTTGGTTTATTGTATCCAGCGTGACGGTTATCGTCACGTCTTCCAATACGTCTCGTAGGTCCTTCATGTAGCCCCGGGCCTTAGTATTATCATTTGATTGGCGGCGGGGTGCGGTCTGGACTTCGGGCTGGTACGCCGCTTTGTCGCAGCCACGGGGTGGCCGGTCAGCCGCATCATGCGCTGGTAGCGTGGGTTTTAAAGCCTCCTCCTGGAGTTGAGGTAGCAATCTGCGCTTTGGGTAGCTTTTGCTAGGGCGCTCGAGTCCGTTTTCCTTGGCAGCCAGGATCTCGGTCCATCTGTCGGTTAGTAGATCTTGATCAGCTTGAAGCTGTTGCTGCTTTTTCTTCAAGCTTTTTACAGTGGCTGTAAGCCGGCATTTGAAGCGCTCCTGCTCGACGGGATCCTCAGGCATGATGAATTCTTCGTTGCCAAGGCTAACTTCATCTTCGGAGAGAGGCATGTAATTATCGTCCTCTGATTCTCCATCTGTCACCTGTTCCTTAGGGCTAGCTTGCCCATCCTCTTGCTTGTCCTGCTGGAAGCCTGGCTGGGCAGGATTGTCTTCATCTTCGGCACCATCCGGATTGTTATCTCTTGTGCCGGTATCACTATTTTTGATATGGCGGGGCTTGGAGCGGTGCCGATGATGCCGGTGTCTAGATTGCTTCTCCAAGGGGTTATCTTCTGTTGCCTTATCGCCATTGCTTTCTTTGGGGGTGTCCACCATATAAATATCATATGATGAGGTGGCTATCCAGCGCCCTATAGACGATGGTTCCTGTTCTTCTCCTGCATCGTCGTCCATACCATCGATGTCTTCGGAGTCGAAGTCAAGCACGTCGGTGAAGTCATAGACAGTGGCTATAAAGTGGGTGGTGGGTGGGGGACCTTTTTCTTCATCGTCCGCGTCCCACTCGAGCCGGACATAGTTCGGCCAAGAATCTCCCGACAAGGAAAGAGACCTTAATGAGTTTAGCACATCGCCCATGGGCGAGTGCTGAAAAATATCCGCGGCGGTGAACTCCATGACCGGTGCCCAATCAGATTCGATAGGCACGGATGTACGCGGTTTGGATCCTGTAGCCGGAGACGAGTCCGAGGGTCCGATGTCTCCACTGTCACAGGAGGTGGGATCAGTGTTCGGCTCCGACGCCGATGAGTGTGCGGCCTCCATGGCGGGGTCCATCCACCCGTCCTCGGAAGGCACGATCTGCTCTGGATTGATTCCCGGCGCCACCACAGGCGCGATCTCCCAAATACTGTCCGATGGCAGATCAAAGTCATGCCCGTCGTAACTGTTCGGCGCACCTGACATGGGCTTGAATCCGTCGAAGATCAAGTCTCCGCGGATGTCGGCAGTATAGTTTAAGTTTCCAAACCTGACCTGATGGCCAGGGGCGTAGCTATCGATCTGCTCCAGATGGCCTAGAGAGTTGGCCCACAGTACAAAGCCGCCACATACGAAGATCTGTCCGGGAAGGAAAACCTCCCCCCTGGACTGCGTCGTTGAAGATGATTGAGGGAGCCATCAAGCCTTATCGTGACGACACAATGGAACTCTCAATGAAAGCACCAATGTCGGTGTCAAAACTGGCGGATCTCGGGTAGGGGTCCGAACTGTGCGTCTAAGGCTAATGGTAACAGGAGGCACGGGACATGATGATTTACCCAGGTTCGGGCCCTCTCGATGGAGGTAATACCCTACTTCCTGCTTGATTGATCTTGATAATATGAGTATTACAAGAGTTGATCTACCACAAGATCGTAGAGGCTAAACCCTAGAAGCTAGCCTATGATTATGATTGTTGTTGTCCTACGGACTAAACCCTCCGGTTTATATAGACACAGGAGGGAGCTAGGGTTACACAGAGTCGGTTACAGAGAAGGATATCTACACATCTGAATTGCCAAGCTTGCCTTCCACGCAAAGGAGAGTCCCATCCAGACACGGGACGAACTCTTCAATCTTGTCTCTTCATAGTTCAAAAGTCCGGCCAAAGTATATAGTCCGACTGTCCGAGGACACCTTAATCCAGGACTCCCTCACTCTCCTCTTCTTCCTCTTTATCCTCTTCTTCCACACTAACCTTGGCCTTGAAGGCAAGGTTGGGCTTCTTTGCTCTTTGAGAAGGCAACACTGCATTGTCGGCGGTCTTGTCCAAGATTCTCATTGCCACAGACTCATCGAACACTTCACTCGAGGACAAGGTGTGGAAGTCCGGCCTTTAACGGATGATGGAGGACATGGACTTGTGGTAGGGCATCATGGCCTTGAGGAATTTGCGCTTGATACAATTGTCATCTGCATCCTTGCTCCCATGATCTCGAAGTGAGACCACGAGAGTGGTTAATCTCCGGTAGAGCTTGCAAGGTTCTTCGTCTTCATTCATTGCAAACTCATCGTTGCGCTTCCCTTGTAAAGGGAAACAACATGGTGCCATGCTTCCTTGGCCACGGTGAAGGGTCGGAGGTGAGCAATGTCTTCGTGTGGAATTGCATCTTGAATGATGAAGAGAGCATTATCATTGAATTGATTATCCGCGACTTCTCTAGGGATGAAGTTGCTTGGATCATGCGGATAGAAACCTTCCTCAATGATTCTCCAAAGGTTAGTATTAACATGATTTAAATGACATTTAAAGTGATAAACCCAAGAATCAAAATCCTCATTCTTCACAATCTTGGGAGGAGAACCCGCATGATTTAAATGCGTGGAGGGAATCGGTCCTCCATAAGTGAGAGGAGGTTCAACATGAGAATAGATTCCATTACCACTTTTACCACTAGGCAAAGGAACCTTTTCACTAGAAGCTTCCCCCTTATCGGAGTTGGCATCCGCCACCTTGTTAGTGGGAGCAACCACTTCCAAGGGTGCGGTGGATAATTTAAGACTATCAAGGAACTCTTTGAACATGCCTTTGACCTCAGTTGTCATGGAGGTTTTGAATGTGTCCAAAGCCACATTGAGTTCCTCACGTGAGACCGGGGATGCCCCATCGGCTGTAGACAAGGACGGAATCACACCGGGGTGCTCCTCCTCACCGTCTACGGTGTCAACCATACTCTTCGGACGGCAAAGTCCTTAATAAAGAGACGAGGCTCTGATACCAATTGAAAGGATCGATATAGTTGACTAGAGGGGAGGTGAATTGGCAACTAACAATTTTTAGCTTTTCTTTACCAATTTAAACTTTGCATCAAAGTAGGTTGTCTAGATATGCAACTAGGTGAGCAACCTATATGATGCAACAACAACAAGCACACATGCAATCAAGAGATGCAACACAATATAAGCTTGCACAAGTAAAGGTGCGAGATAACCAAGAGTGGAGCCGATGAAGACTCCTACTGGAAAGCTCCATTTTCGCCCGATCTCTCTCCCTTTGAGGGGATGTACATCTCCATTGGAGCGGTGTAGAGGCACAATGCTCCCCAATAAGCCACTAGGGCCACCATATTCTCCTCACGCCCTCACACAATGCGAGATGCCATGATTCTACTATTGGTGCCCTTGGAGGCAGCGACCGAACCTTTACAAACAAGGTTGGGGCAATCTCCACAACTTAATTGGAGGCTCCCAACAACACCATGAAGCTTCGCCACAATGGAATATGGCTCCACGGTGACCTCAACCGTCTAGGGTGCTTAAACACCCAGGAGTAACAAGATCCGCAAGGGATTAGTGGGGGGAATCAAATTTTTCTTGGTGGAAGTGTAGATGGGGGACTTCTCAACCAATCTCTAGAAAATCAACAAGTTTGATTGGCTAGGGAGAGAGATCGGGCGAAAATGGAGCTTGGAGCAACAATGGAGTTTGCGCATGGAAGAGGTGAGTCTTCTTGGAGAAGAAGACCCCTTTACATAGTGGGGGGACACATCCAACCATTATGCAGCCCGCAGCCCGCATCTGGGCGGTACTACCGTTGCTAGAGCGGTAGTACCGCTGCCACAACAGTACTACTATTGTGGCAAGCAGGCATAGGGCAACCAGGGCCAAGGGAGAAGAAGTACACACACTAGGGCGGTACTACCGCCTATAGGCGGTAGTGCCGCTTCCTACAAGGGTGGGTTGTGTGTTGAGCGGCAGTTGGAGCGGACGTAGGAGCGGTACTACCGCTGATAAGTGGTACTACCACGCCCTACTGCCGTCCCTACTACCACTCCCCTGCGTGGTCCTTTATGGAAACCCAACATGAAAAAATTGAGACCATAGCAGGGGCGGTAGTACCAGCGGCACTAACATGCGGTACTACCGCCAATAGGCGGTACTACCGCCCTAGCCACGGTACTACCGCTTAGCACATAGCACCCCTTGTTTTGCACAACACGGAAATTCCAAAGAAGCAGGAAGAAAGCAAGGGTGCAAGGAGAATGTGAACGTGATGATTCCACCCATACTCTTTCGAAACGGATCCCCTCTTGATAGCATGGTTATCCCTACAACTCAATTCCACCGAAAAGAAATGAAGGAAAATAATCCGTCTAAAGTGAAGTCCTCGAGGGGTAACAATCACATAGTGCTCTTATAATAGATCACCTAAAACGCTTAGTGCACACGATTAGTCCGCAAATGTATTGTCATCAATCACCAAAACTACTATGGGATAAATATGCCCTTACAAGTGTGAACAGTTACTTTGGAGTCAACAATATAAGATCTGAACATATCACAAGCAAATACAACTACTAAAAATTCTTTTTCAGTAGTAGCATAATTTCTATGGGCACTGTCTAGGGTTTTACTAGCATAATGAATAACATTCAATTTCTTATCAACTCTTTGTCCTAGAACAACACCAACAACATAATCACTAGCATCACACATAATTTGAAAGGGTAAATTCCAATCAGGTGGCTAAACAATAGGAGCAGAAATCAAGGCCTTATTAAGTATTTCAAATGCTTCTACACAATCATCGTAAAAAATAAAAGGAAATCTGTTTGCAAGAGATTAGTGAGAGGCCTAGAAATTTTAGAGAAGTCTTTAATAAATCTCCTATAGAAACCAGCATGACCAAGGAAACTTCTTATACCTTTGATATCTTTAGGACATGGCATCTTTTCAATAGCATCTACTTTAGCTTTATCAACTTCAATACCTATTTCAGAAATTTTATGCCCCAAGACAATACCTTCATTAATCATAAAGTGGTACTTCTCCCAATTCAAGACAAGATCAGTTTCTTCACATCTCTGCAAAACTCGATCAAGGTTGCTTAAGCAATCATCAAAGGAAGTTCCGTAAACGGAGAAATCATCCTCAAAACTTCAAAAATCTTTTCAAAAAAGTCAGAGAATATAGCAGTCATACATCTTTGAAAGGTAGCAGGTGCATTGCATAAACCAAAAGGCATACGTCTATAAGCAAAGGTACCGAAAGGGCAAGTAAAAGTGGTCTTTTCTTGGTCCTCTTTTAACACAAGTATTTGAGAAAAACCAGAATAACCATCTAGAAAGCAAAAATGTGTATGTTTGGACAATCTTTCTAGCATCTAATTAATAAAAGGTAGATGATAATGATATTTCCTAGTAGCTTTGTTTAATTTGCGAAAATCAATTACCATTCTATAACCTGTAACAATTCTTTGTGGAATCAATTCATTCTTATCATTAGGAACAACAGTAATACCTCCCTTCTTAGGGACACAATGAACGGGACTTACCCATCTACTATCAGACATAGGATAAAGTATACTTGCCTCCAAAAGCTTTAGTATTTCATTTCTTACCACTTCTTTCATCACAGGATTTAAACGTCATTGATGATCAACAACTGGTTTAGCGTCAGGCTCCATATTAATTTTGTGATGACATAGAGTGGGACTAATGCCCTTAAGATCATCAAGAGTATATACAATAGCGGCACAATGCTTCTTAAGACTTTTCAATAATTTCTTTTCTTCATGCTCTGAAAGGTTAGCACTAATAATAATAACATGATATATCTTCTTTTCATCAAGATAAGCATATTTCAAAGTATCAAGTAATTGTTTAAGCTCAAACACGGGATCACCCTTTGGTGGTGGAGGATATCCAAGGATTTCAACAAGAAAATTGTGTTTCAAAACATGCATTAGGTTAAAGAATATTTCATCTAATTCCTTTCTTTCATTCATAAACATATGATTTTCATGGTCTAGCAAATATTGTTCTAAAGGATCAGTAGGAGGCACAGAAATAGAAGCAAGACCAATAATTTCATCCTTACTAGGAAATTCTTTATCATGGGGTTGTCTACGAAATTTAGAGAAATTAAAATCATGAGACACATCCCCAAAACTTGCAGTAACAATTTCTTTCTCACAGTCTATCTTAGCATTAACAGTGTTCAAGAAAGGTCTACCAAATATAATGGGACAAAATTCATCTTGTGGGGAAGCAAGAACAAGAAAATCAGTAGGGTATTTTATTTTCCCACACAAGACTTCAGCATCTCTAACAATCCCAATTGGTGACATAGTATCTCTATTGGCAAGCTTAACAGTAACATCAATATCTTCTATCTCAGCCGGTGCAATATCATTCATAATTTCTTGATATAAAGTAAAAGGAATTGCACTCACACAAGCATGATAACAATGATCTCCTATTTTAACATAAACAACAAGAATGCCAACAATAGGTCTATGTTTATCTTTAATATCAGGTTTAGCAATCCTAGCAGCTTTATCACAGAAATAAATAACATGCCCATCAATATTATCAACCAAGAGATCTTTAACCATAGCAACACTAGATTCAACTTTAATTCGTTCAGGGGGTGTAGGTGTTCTAGTATAACTCTTACGAACCACAATTGAAGCTTTAGCATGTTCCTTTATTCTAACAAAGAAAGGTGGTTTCTCAATATAAGCAGTAGGAACAATAGGATCAACATTACATGTAATAGTTTCTTCTTCAACTTTAATAGGTTCTACTACTTTTACTTCAATGGGAGGATGATATTTAAACCACTTCTCTTTAGGGAAAAGAAGCTGCTACTCAGAGTCAAGTCCATATTTAGTGTTAAATTCACGAAAAGCATCGGTACCCATAAAAGATTTAACACAATCAAACTTAAGATTCATACCTGACTCATTACCTTCACCGAGTTCCCAATATTTAGAGTTGCGTTTAATTATTTCCAATAAATCCCATTTGAAGTCAATAGTCTTCTTCATAAAAGAACTAGTACAAGAAGTATCGAGCATGGATTGATCATTATGAGAAAGTCGAGCATAAAAATTCTGAATAATAATTTCTCTTGAGAGCTCATGATTGAGGCATGAATATGACATTGAATTAAGCCTCCCCCAAGCTTGAGCGATATTTTATCCTTCACGAGGCCAAAAATTATAAATATAATTCCGATCACGACGAACCAGATGCATAGGACAAAACTTTTGATGAAATTCCAATTTCAGTGGGTTGTAGTTCCAAGATCCAATATCATCACATAGGCTATACCATGTCAATGCCTTTACCTTCAAAGATAAAGGGAAGACCTTCTTATTTACTTCATCCTCTGGCAAACCTGCAAGCTTAAATAATCCACAAACTTCATCCACATAGATTAGATGCATATCAGGATGTAATGGTCCATCTCTAGCATAAGAATTAGCTAGCAGTTTCTCTATCATACCCTAAGGAATTTCATAATAAATATTTTCAGCAGGTTCAGTAGGTTGAGGAGCAACTTCTTGATCTACCGGTCGAGGTGAAGATACCCTTAACAAGCCCCCCAAAGGATTATTTTCCATACTGGAAAGTGACAGTAAATTTCAGCACGTAATATAATCGTTTTCTTACCAAATTCCACTCACCAAAGGCGCTTCACTCCCCGGCAACGGCGCCAGAAAAGAGTCTTGATGACCCACAAGTAAGAGTGTCAAACCCAATGAGGAGCAGAAGGAAATGACAAGCGGTTTTCAGCAAGGTATTCTCTGCAAGCACTGAAATTATCAGTCATAGATAGTTTTGTGATAAGATAATTCATAATAGGTAACAAGTAACAAGAGTAACTAAGGTGCAACAAGGTGGCCCAACCCTTTTTGTAGAAAAGGACAAGCCTGGACGAACTCTTATATAATACAAAACGCTCCCGAGGACACATGGGAATTATTGTCAAGCTAGTTTTCATCATGCGCATATGATTCGCGTTCGTTACTTTGATAATTTGATATGTGGGTGGACCGGTGCTTGGGTGTTGTCCTTACTTGGACAAGCCTCCCACTTATGATTAACCCCTCTCGCAAGCATCCGCAACTACGAAATAAGAATTAAGATAAATCTAACCATAGCATGAAACATATGGATCCAAATCAACCCCTTACGAAGCAACGCATAAACTAGGGTTTAAGCTTCTGTCACTCTGGCAACCCATCATATACTTATTACTTCCCAATGCCTTCCCCTAGGCCCAAAATCATGGTGGAGTGTCATGTAGTCGACGTTCACATAACACCACTAGAGGAAAGACAACATACATCTCATCAGAATATCGAACGAATACCAAGTTCACATGATTACTTATAACAAGACTTCTCCCATGTCCTCGGGAACAAACATAACTACTCACAAAACATATTCATGTTCATATTCCGAGGAGTATTAATTATCATTAAGGATATGAACATATGATCTTCCACTGAACAAACCAACTAGCATCAACTACAAGGAGTAATCAACACTACTAGCAACCCACAAGTACCAATCTGAGGTTTTGAGACAAGGATCGGATGCAAGAGACGAACTAGGGTTTGAGAGGACATGGTGCTGGTGAAGATGTTGATGGATATTGACCCCCTCTCGACGAGAGGATCGTTGGTGATGACGATGACTTCAATTTCCCCCTCACTGATGGAAGTTTCCCCGACAGAACAGCTTCGCCGGAGCCCTAGATTGCTTCTGCCCAGGTTACGCCTCGAGACGGCGGTGCTTTGTCCCGAAATCTTCCTTATGATTTTTTCCAGATCAAAACACAACACATAACAAAAGATGGGCTCCAGGGGCCTGCCAGGTGGGCCACAAGGCAGGGGGCACACCCAGGGGGGTAGGGCGCGCCCTCCCTTGTGGTTGCCTGGTGGGTCCCCTCTAGTATTTTCTTCGCCCAATATTTTTTATTAATTCCAAACCAATTCTCCGTAAATTTTTAGGACTTTTGGAGTTGTACAGAATAGGTCTGTAATATTTTCTCCTTTTCAAGTCGAGAATTCCAGCTGTCGGCATTCCCCCTCTTCATGTAAACCTTGTAAAATAAGAGAGAAAAGGCATAACTATTGTACCAAAATCGGTAATAAAAGCCCATAACGCAATAAATATTGATATAAAAGCATGATGCAAAATGGACGTATCACGCCACACTAGTGGCGAGAGGATCAATTGGTGTACTAATAAAATCATTATTATTAGTATTTGAGAAATCACGCAACTTAGTATTTTCTTGAAACGGTTCAAGCAAATATAAAACACATGATATTTTCGGCAATTTTAATTTTTTTTAGAGAATTATGGGGGATGAAAAAGAGAAGGTAAATAAAAAGGTAAATGGAAAAGAAAGTAAAACAATCCAATAATAAATCTGAGCGAAGGAACCTGTAACGGTGCCAGAATTTTTTCTGCTACTTGTGATAGGCGTTAGATTTCCCCGAAGAGGAAGTGTGATATAGTATAGTAGCAAATAGTATTTCCCTCAGTTAAGAACCAAGGTTTATCGAACCAGTAGGAGAAATGACACAAACAAGGTAAGCGGTACCTACACACACACACACACACAAAGCAAAGCAAATGCTTGCACCCAACGAAGGACAGAGGGTTGTCAATCCCCTTGTTCTCACCAATTGCAAGGTTTAAATCTCATAGTGGTAGATAGATGAAATGAAAAGAAAAATAAATTGCAACAAGTATTATTAGGGTTTTAGTAAATATAAAGGTGAATGGACCCAGGGCCATAGGTTCACTAGAGGCATCTCTCTCATGTGCATAGCAACGATGGTAGACAAATTACTGTTGGACAATTGATAGATATTTATGATGATTCTTCATGGCATGATCAATATATAGGCATTACATTTGAGACAAGTATACCAAAATCCATTTGCATCTCCTACTATTAATCCACCCCTTGACTGCTATCCAGCATGCATCGCAAGGTATTAAGTTCATAGGAAACAAAGTGATGCTTGAAGCATGATGACATAATGTAGACAAGGCAAGATCAAATAATATGTCTGAGCCCCATCGTTTTACCCTTAGTAGCAATAATACAAATACGTTCCTTGCTACTCCTCCTATCACAAAGTAAGAACACCGCAAGATTGAACCTACTACCAAGCACCTCTCCCACTGAATATAAATCAATCTAATTGACCAAAGAAGATGGGTAGATTGGAGAGATCTACAAGACTATAAAATCATGCATAAATAAATCTTAGAAAAGACTCACATACCTTAAATTAATGACCTGATAATAAACCCACAATTCATCAGATCCCAACAAACACACCGCAAGAATTACGTCGAATAGATCTCCAAAGAGATCATTGTAAGTAAGATAAGAGAGAGGGAGAGAGAGAGAGAGAGAGAGATAAAGAAAGTCATCTAGCTACTGCTATGGACCCATAGTTCCTGTGGGAACTACTCATACATCATCATGGAGGCAGAAAGGTTTATGAAGATTGCCTCCCCAATTGTTTCCCCCTCCGACAAAGTACCGGGGGGAGGCATCTAGATGGAATCACCGAAGAACAAAGGCTTGTGGCGAAGGAAGAATTAGTTTGTGTCTCACTCTCGGAGTTCCTAAATTTTAGGGAATTTATAGCGTTAGAATTAATTAAAATGGAGCCAAGTGGGACGCCCAAGCTCGCAAGGTGTACCTCCCCCTGGGGCACGCCCCCTAAGCTCATGCCTTCCTCAATCATTGTCTGGTGCATCCCTGAAGCTTCTAGGGCCGCTTTTGGTCTAGAAGAAATCATCGTAAAGTTCCAGAAGAAAATGACGATGATTAGTTCCTTCCGCGCATACTATTGCCGCTTCTTCCCCTATTGCAGGATATCTTCTTCCTCCTGGGAGGAGCAATCGGCTCCGGTTCCTTGTCCTCCTCATCGTTCACATCATCATCCAAGCTCGCCATCTACGAGCTCCCACTGACTGCCATCTTGCCTCTAGTGTTGTAGTCTTCGGGCGTGAACCGTTTGAAATCCTTCCTGGGCTTCAACATGTATGTTGACCAAACTTGATGGGCTTGCAATGTCATGTCATCATCAACCTATCATTAAAGGAAACTATATGGTAAAGAACGTGTGTCATAATGAAGTGATCAATACATCAAAGAGATGAATATGTGCTATTGTCATACCTCTTGGGTGACCACACCCTCGTCCTCCAGATGAGTTGTTGACGTAGTCTCATCCTCCAGATGAGCCACATTGTCAGATGGGGGATCAGATGGTGTAGCGGACCTAGAAAACACTGGCTCAGATTATTCAGGGTTGCGGCAACTGATAAGGTTGGATAACTACCTTATCCTTTGGCCCTGGTGCTGTAACATAGACAAGTGAATGGGATATCAAACTTAGCAACATATGTAACATGGACAACTGAATGTGATATGTACCTTAATGAATGGTCGAAGTGCACCTTCCACATTGCCTTTTCCAAATGAGGTTGTGTGCAGAATAGCCTAGCTTTCATCAACCGCTTTTTTGATCTAGTTGCACTGTGGACGGTAACGATATAAACATGTTAGGAAAGCAAAGATGTGTCATTGGGCCAATGGGAAAGCACATAGGGGAACACCTTACCACAAAGTTCATCACTGAAGCAGAAGGGGCCCGGGTCCCTTTCCTGATATATTTGTTGTATTCGTGCTAGGTTAGCTCATCAGAGATGGTGGGATCTACTAAAATCTCCTCAGCATATGCAGGCTTGCATATATCGACGAGTACTTGCAAGATACCATTTAAGGTAATTGTTAAACGTGAGTAGGCAGTGCTCACGAAGCTGGGATCCTACAGTAGTCCGAGCTTGCTTCACACTAAGCTCGAACATGGTGACATACTTCTTATGATATTTGTCCCAGTCCTTGATCTTTTGCTGCTTTTTCCTATCCAACCTGCATGTTAAAAAACAAAATATTAGCACCATCAAAAAGGATGTGATGATACTAAGTGCACACAATTCATTCTCTCTTACCTATAAAGTGCTTTGTCCGGGTGACTCTGGAACAAACCAAATTGGCAATACACACATTGTGGCATGTGAAACTCAATCGCCCGGTTGCATATGAGTGGGCACCACATAAGCCAAAGATGCATATCCCGCAAGCACATCAGATTCAGGATGAAATCTCCTGCATTACCTAATCCATCATTGGCGCCATATGGATCCCATTCCTCCTAGAACATAGCACAAGAACGCAACATTGATATCGAGTTTCATAAAAGCATGAGAACGAGTGATGTAATGTAAATGTTTACCTACTCAGCAGTAATCATGTCCAACTCGTTGGTGTACTGCCTATACATGAGAGTGACATCGCTCGTCATCTCAGATACCACACCCACTTGTAAGCCCAAGTGGGGGTCGTAGTTCTTCGCCTTTGTCATCCCAAGCCTTGTACGTTACGTCCTCAAGGCGTCCAATCGGCAGGCGCTCCAAGATCCATACCGAAAGTACGAGCATACAACCACCAATACACCAGTCCTTTGATATCCTACAACAAGCATCGTCCAACTGCACATAAAGGAAAACATGGACCACTTAAGAGCAAGATTGCATTGGTAATGTAGAAATGAAGTGAAAACACACAACCGACTACCTGTCGGTACAAGTAGGCCAGTGCCACCGAACCCCAACTCCATTGGTTGTCGAAGACGGTCAGCGCCTTAAGCCACATCCATGGAGTGTTATTGCTAGTGCCGTCAGCAAACAAAGTCCTGGAGATAACGTACCACATGTAGACACGAGCATATGTCTGGATCACATCATTAGTAGCATTTTGAGGGCAATGCGCAAAGTTCACTACAATGCACGTGGATTGAGCATTGGCTGCGACTCTTTCCTTCTTCTGTCCATCTGCTACTGGATTCTCTGGAGGAGACATACCAATAGAGGCCTCCATCTGCTGGTGCCACCCATCAAAATCGATGCTCATACATAGAGGCTTCCCCTCGATAGGAATATCGGTGATCAAGGTGACTGATGTTGCTTGAACTATGTCGGTATTTCCCCAAAGAGGAACGGATGATGCAGCATAGCTACGATAGGTATTTCCCTCAGTGATGAGACCAGGGTTATCGAACCAGTACGAGAACCAAGAAACACTATGTAAATGGTACCTGCACACAGAGAACAAATACTTGCAACCCGATGTGTTAAAGGGGCTGTCAATCCCTTTCGAGTAATGGTGCCAGCAATTGTCAAGTTACAGGGATAAAATTGTAGTAGATTGATAGATGCAAATAACGACAAATAAAATTCAGCGAGGTATTTTTGTGTTTTTTATAAGGGACATTTACATATGTGCCCCTAACTCGAACCCACTACTCAGATTTGCCCCTAATTTTGAAGCATGCTCAAATTTCCCCCTTCGCCATTAAGTCGCTACTCAGAAATGCCCTTCCGTACAGTACTGTAGCACTTTTCGTCCAATACTATAGCACTTTCCGTCTGCTATAGTACACATGGGCCTTTGATGGTCAAAGGCCTTTGACTGGACGGAAGGGCATTTCTGAGTAGTGACTTAACGACAGAGGGGCAAATTTGAGCATGCTTTGAAATTAGGGGCAAATCTGAGTACGTGGTTTGAGTTAGGGGCAGAAATTCAAATGGCCCTTTTTATAATATAGATATGAAAATAAAAGCAAATACAAATTGATCTTGAAGGAAAATATGATAAGGAAGAGACCCGGGGGCCGTAGATTTCACTAGTGGCTTCTCTCAAGAAAAATAGCATACGACGAGTAAACAAATTACTGTTGGGCAATTGATAGAACTTCAAATAATCATGACAATATCCAGGCAATGATCATTATACATGCATCACATCCAAGAGTAGTAGACCGACTCCTGCCTGCATCTACTACTATTACTCCACACATCGACCGCTATCCAGCATGCATCTAGTGTATTAAGTTCATGGAAAAACAGAGTAATGCAATAAGAATGATGACATGATGTAGACAAGATCTATTCATGTAGGAATAGACCCCATCTTGTTATCCTTAATAGCAGTGATACATACGTGTCATGTCCCCTTATGTCACTGGGATTGAGCACTGTAAGATCGAACCCATCACAAAGCACCTCTTCCCATGGCAAGAAAAATTGATCTAGTCGGCCTACCTAAACCAAAGATTCGAAGAAGAAATACGAAGCTATAAGAAATCATGCATATAAGAGATCAAAACTCAAATAACTTTCATGGACAAAATAGATCAGATCAAAAACTCAAAGTTCATTGGATCCAACAAACACATCGCAAAAAGAGTTACATCAAATAGATCTCCAAGATACCATTGTATTGAGAATAAAAAGAGAGAGAGAGAGAGAGAGGAAGCCATCTAGCTACTAACTACGGACCCGTAGGTCTACAATGAAATACTCACGCATCATCAAGAAGGCACCAATGAGGATGATGAACCCCTCCGTGATGGTGTCTAGATTGGATCAGTGGTTTCTGGAACTTGCGGCGGCTGGAATTGTGTTTCGTCGACTCCCTAGGGTTTTTTGGATTTTCGGGGTATTTATAGAGCAAAGAGGCGGTGTGGGAGGCAGCCGAGGTGGGCCCAACCCGCCAGGGCGTGCCTCGGCCCCCAGGCGCTTCCAGGTGGGTTATACTCCCCTCAAAGCCCCTGCTGGTACTTCCTTGGCCCATCGTGTGTCTTTTGGTCCAAAAAAATCTCCAAAAAGTTTTGCTACATTTGGACTCTGTTTGGTATTGATTTTCTGCGAAGTAAAAAAACAAGCAAAAAACAACAACTAGCACTGGGCACTATGTCAATAGGTTAGTCCCAAAAATGATATAAAGTTTCTATAAAATGATTGTAAAACATCCAAGAATGATAATATAACAACATGGAAAATAAAAAATTATAGATACGTTGGAGACGTATCAGCGGCATCCTGGAGCGCCACGGTCATCTCCCCGGTCCGAAGATGGAAACTATGCGTCTCCGTTCTCCACCGATCAACAAGCGAGGTGATTGCTACAACATTGAGGTTAGGTGTTTACCGACTGACCAGCTGAATGAACGAGAGAAGTCTTGTCTGCCTGATGTATGTGTACCGCTCATCATAGGGCATGGCACCACAAGACACCTCGTGAGACCGAATCTTCAGAGGTTGGAGCAACCGCAAACAAGCAAGTCAGAGTATTACATATGAGGCATGTCTATTTGAACTAAACACAAATTTCAAAATACCAACTACTATGATTATTACCTGCTCCTTCTCCGACATAATGTAGGCCCAGTGTTGAATGAGACGTCTCCATCGTATCTATAATTTTTGATTGTTCCATGCCAATATTATTCAACTTTCATATACTTTTGGCAACTTTTTATATTATTTTTGGGACTAACATATTGATCCAATGCCAGTGCCAGTTCCTGTTTGTTGCATGTTTTATGTTTCACAGAAAACCCATATCAAACGGATTCCAAATGGGATAAAAACGGATGGAGAATATTTTTGGAATATTTGTGAGATTTGGGAATAAGAATCAATGCGAGACGGTGCCCGATCTCCATTCGGAGTTACGGATCTCCGGATATATAAGAAATGGTGAAATGGCAGAATCTGAGAACGCAGAAATAGAGAGAGACAGAGAGACAGATCCAATCTCGGAGGGGCTTCCCATGCCATGGAGACCATGGAAGAGAGGTGAAACCCTTCTTCCATCTAGGGAGAAGGTCAAGGAAGAAGAAGAAGAAGAAGGGGGCTCTCTCCCCCTTGCTTCCGGTGGCGCCGGAACACCGCCAGGGGCCATCATCATCACCGCGATCTACACCAACAACTTCACCGCCCTCATCACCAACTCTTCCCCCCTCTATGCAGTGGTGTAACCTCTCTTTTAGCCTCTGTAATCTCTAGTTAAACATGGTGCTCAATGCTATATATTATTTCCCAATGATGTATGGCTATCCTACGATGTTTGAGTAGATTCGTTTTGTCCTATGGGTTAATTGATGATTGTGATTGGTTTGAGTTGCATTTTTTATTATTGGTGTTGTCCTATGGTGCTCTCCGTGTCGCGCAAGTAGGGTGTTGCAATACGTTCATGATTCGCTTATAGTGGTTTGCTTGAGTGACAGAAGCATAAACTCGAGTAAAGGGGGTTATGGCGTATGGGACAAAGGGGACTTGATGCTTTAATGCTATGGTTGGGTTTTACCTTAATGGTCTTTAGTAGTTCGGATGCTTGCTAGAGTTCCAATCATAAGTGCATATGATCCAAAAAGAGAAAGTATGTTAGCTTATGCCTCTCCCTCAAATAAAATTGCAATAGTGATTACCGGTTTAGTTATCGATTGCCTAGGGACAAATAACTTTCTCGTGACAAAAAGCTCTCTATTAAAACTAACTTAGTTGTGTCTTTACCTAAAAAACCACTAGTTTATATTTATGTGCTCTTTATTATCTTGCAAACCTATCCAGCAACACCTACAAAGTCTTTCTAGTTTCATACTTGTTTTAGGTAAAGCGAACGCTAAGCGTGCATAGAGTTGTATCGGTGGTCGATAGAACTTGAGGGAATATTTGTTCTACCTTTACCTCCTCATTGGGTTCAACACTCTTAGTTATCGAAAGAGGATACAATTGATCCCCTATACTTGTGGGTTATCAAGACCTTTTTCTGGCGCCATTGCCGGGGAGTCATAGCGTGGGGTGAATATTCTTGTGTGTGCTTGTTTGCTTTATCACTAAGTAATTTTTATTTGTGTTCTTAGTTGTTTTCTATCTTTAGTTATGGATATGGAACACGAAATACCAAAAAAATTAGGTTTACTTGCTACTCATGGACATAGGGAACCTCCTAAAACCCTCGATACTGGTTATGTGAAAAATATTATGTACTACTTTAATAATCCTGAGAAAACCCCATTCAATTATGTAATTGGAGACACGTTGGATCAACGTGAATACTTTAGGGATTATCGCTTGACTCAAAAAGGGAAATTATTATGGGATTCAAATTCATATGTTGCATTGGTATGTTCGGGAACTATGCTTGAGATATGATTATACTTGTTGCTCTAGGATGAAGGCTCCAGACCTTCCCTTTTCATGCAAATTTAATGATAATAAAACCTTAGCTTCTTATGCTAATGGTATATATGATTACTATGATGTGGAACAAATAGAAGAATTCGTTGCTTTTATGTGTGCTTATGAAATTGAATCTTTGTTTAAAGAGTGTGAAAATCTTTATGATGCTGTTTACAGACATGAAAATTTTGCTATACTTAAATATTGTTATGAGAATTATGAATACAGTTCTGATATTGATGCATTTATTGAGAAAGTCTCCACTGTCCAAGAAGATACTAATATTTTGCAGGAGTCTATGGAAGAAGAAATTGATGAAACTGTGAGCTCATTGGATGAAAAAGGTGATGAGGAGAGCGAAGAACAAAAGGAGGAAGTGCGGATTAGCTACCCGTTCCCACCTTCTAATGAGAGTAACTCTTCAACTCATACATTGTTTAATTCCCCTTCATGCTTACCGAAGGATGATTGCTATGATGATTGCTATGATCCCGTTGATTCTCTTGAAATATGCATTTTTGATGATGCTTGCTATGTTTATGGCCAAGATGCCAATATGAATTATGCTTATGGAGATGAACTTGCTATAGTTTCTTATGATAAACATGAAATTGTTGCTGTTGCACCCACACATGATAGTCCTACTATCTTTTTGAATTCTCCCGACTACACTATATCGGAGAAGTTTGTGCTTATTAAGGATTATATTGATGGGTTGCATTTTACTACTACACAAGATGATTTTGATAGATATAATATGCATGTGCTTGCTGCTCATACTTGCAATTATTATGAGAGATGAACTATATCTCCACCTCTCTATGTTTCCAATATAATAAAATTGCAAGAAACTGCTTATACTATGCATTGACCTTTACTTGGTGTGGATGAATTGTTCTTTTATGACATGCCGATGCATAGGAAGAGAGTTAGACTTAGTTGTTGCTTGATATATGTTACTTTGTTCTCACTACTAAATCACAAATCATTGTTAATTAAAATTGGCTTTGATATACCTTTGGATCCGGGTGGATCCATTACTTGAGCACTTTATGCCTAGCTTAATGGCTTTAAAGAAAGCGCTGTCAGGGAGACAACCCGGAAGTTTTAGAGAGTCATTTATTTCTGTTGAGTGCTTTTATATAATTTAAAAACAAAAAAAAATAAAGAGGGTAACCCAAAACTTTTCAAATAGGAAAGTGAAAGTGAGAGAGACAAGCATTGTTGAAGTGGGGGAGCTCCTTGAACTTTGTTCATGCTCACGGAAACTTTGTGAATCTTAATTACAGAAACTTTTCATAAAAAATAATTATCCCCTTGTACAATTCCATTGTATTATAAAAATAATGTTCCAAGATTTGCCTTTAGGATGTTTACAATGCTTGTTGGTTTGTACGGTGCAGGACAGAAACTTTGGCTGTAGTGCACGATTTTACATTTTTTACTGGAACGTCAAACGGTTCTGAAACATTTTGGACTGTCTTTCTATACAAATTATTTATTTTTACTAATTTTGGTAGAATTTTTGGGGTACCATAAGTATGGTTAATGTTCAGATTACTACAGACTGTCCTGTTTAAGACATATTCTGTTTTTGATGCATAGTTTGCTTGTTTTGATGAAACTATCAATTTCTATCAGTGGATTAAGCCATGGAAAAGTTATATTACAGTAGAAACAATTCAAAAACAAAATATGAATTGGTTTGCAACAGTACTTAGAGTAGTGATTTGCTTTATTATACTAACGGATCTTACCGAGTTTTCTGTTGATGTTTTGTGTGGATGAAGTGTTTGATCGAGGAGGTCTTGATATGAGGAAAAGGAAGAGAGACAAGAGCTCAAGCTTGGGGATGACCAAGGCACCTAGAGTAAATATTCAAGGAGACTCAAGCGCCTAAGCTTGGGGAAGCCCCGGAAGGCATCCCCTCTTTCTTCAACAAGTATCGGTATGTTTTCGGATTCGTTTCGTTCATGCGATATGTGTAAGTCTTGAAGCGTCTTTTGCATTTAGTTTTCACTTTTCTTTTATGCACCGTGCTGGTATGAGATAGTACTTGGTTGATTTATAGAATGCTCATTGCACTTCACTTAAATCTTTTGAGTATGGCTTTATAGAATGCTTCATGTGCTTCACTTATATCATTTGAAGTTTGGATTGTCTGTTTCTCTTCACATAGAAAACCGCCATTTGAAGAATGCTCTTTTGCTTCACTTATATTTGTTAGAGCGTGGGAATATCTTTTGTAGAAATAATTAAACTCTCTTTCTTCACTTATATCTATTTAGAGAGATGCCAGGAATTGGTCATTCACGTGGTTAGTCATAAAATCCTACATAAAACTTGTAGATCACTGAATATTATATGTTTGATTCCTTGCAATAGTTTTGCGATATAGAGATGATAATATGTGGGAGGTACTAGTAAATGGTTGTGTTTAGTAAGGATATTGGTGTTAATGTTTGTGATTCCTGAAGCATGCACGTATGGTCCCCTAACTATGTAACCAAATTGGCGCGCATTGTATTTTGATTGTTTATCTTTGTGTGAAGGTCGGGGGCGCGTGATGGTTAACTCCTACCAACTTCCCCCCTAGGAGCATGCGTAGTAGTATTTTGCTTCGAGGGCTAATAAATTTTTTCAATAAGTATATGAGTTCTTCATGACTAATGTCAGTCCATGGATTATACGCACTCTCACCCTTCCATCATTGCTAGCCTCTTTGGTACCGTGCATTGCCCTTTCTCACCTTGAGAGTTGGTGCAAACTTCGCCGGTGCATCCAAACCCCGTGATACGATACGCTCTATCACACATAAGCCTCCTTATTGTAGGATCGAAAGTATGTCTAGAGGGGGAGGTGATTAGACTACTTGACCAAATAAAAATCTAGCGTTTTTCCAATTTTAGTTCTTGGCAGATTTTAGCAACTTAGCACAAGTCAGGAAATCAACCTACACATGCAATTCTAAGAGTTAGCAGCAGAATGTAAAACAATTGCATATGAAGGTAAAGGGAGGAGTTTGAGGGAGCATACACAATTGGAGACACGGATGTTTTTCTCGTGGTTCCAATAGGTGGTGCTATCGTACATCCACGTTGATGGAGACTTCAACCCACGAAGGGTAACGGTTGTGCGAGTCCACGGAGGGCTCCACCCACGAAGGGTCCATGAAGAAGCAACCTTGTCTGTCCCACCATGGCCGTCACCCACGAAGGACTTGCCTCACTAGGGTAGATCTTCACGAAGTAGGCGATCTCCTTGCCCTTAAAAACTCCTTGGTTCAACTCCACAATCTTGTCGGAGGCTCCCAAGTGACACCTAGCCAATCTAGGAGACACCACTCTCCAAGAAATAACAAATGGTGTGTTGGTGATGAACTGCTTGCTCTTGTGTTTCAAATGATAGTCCCCCCAACACTCAACTCCCTCTCATAGGATTTGGATTTGGTGGAAAGAAGATTTGAGTGGAAAGCAACTTGGGGAAGGCTAGAGATCAAGATTCATATGGTAGGAATGGAATATCTTGACCTCAACACAAGTGTAGGCGGTTCTCTCTCAGAAAATGTATGTTGGAAGTGTAGGCATGGTCTGATGGCTCTCTCCACGAATGAAGAGTGGGTGGAGGGGTATATATATCCTCCACACAAAATCTAACCGTTACACACAACTTACCAAACTCGGTGGGACCGAATCCTGAAACTCGGTCAGACCAATTTAGTAAATAATGTGACCGTTCGGATTTTCGGTGGGACTGACATGTCAACTTGGTGGGACCGATATGGTTAGGGTTAGGGCATAACGTAATCTCGGTGAGACTGATTAAACAAACTCGGTGAGACCGATTTTGGTAATTGACACACAGAGAGTTGGTCAGGCAAACTTGATGGGACCGATTCGCTCATCTCGGTGGGACCGAAACGTTACGAAAGGGAAACAGAGAGTTTGCATTGCAATCTCGGTGGGACCGATCGCTCATCTCGGTTTGACCGAAACGTTATGAAGGGAAACAGAGAGATTACAATCCCATCTTGGTGAGACCGAGATCCCTATCGGTGAGATCAAAAAGACTAGGGTTTGTGGCAGTGGCTATGTCAAATGAACTCGGTGGTGCCGGATAGACAATTTCGGTGGGGCCGAGTTTGACTTTTGGTTTGGGACATATGTGGATGTGAGAAAGTAGTTGAGGGCTTTGGAGCATATCACTAAGCATTTTGAGCAAGAAACTCATTAAGCAACACCTCATCCCTCCTTGATAGTATTGGCTTTTCCTATAGACTCAATGTGATCTTGGATCACTAAAATAGAAAATGTAGAGTCTTGTGCTTTGAGCTTGAGCCAATCCTTTTGTCCTTAGCATTTTGAGGGATCCAGTTTTCTCATCCATGCCATGCCAATCATTGAGCTTTCCTGAAATATTTATCTTGAAATAGCATTAGCTCAATGAACTATATGTTGTTAGGAATTACCAAAACCACCCAGGGATAGTTGCACTTTCAATCTCCCCCTTTTTGGTAATTGATGACAACATATAGATCAAAGCTTCGACAAATGATAATAAGATTGAAAAACATCGTCGCTTTGAGAAGTATGTGATAAGCAAGAGCTCCCCCTAAATTTGTGCATTATTTAAAATTTGCTTTGGACTGCAAATGCACAATGTGTTAGGATCATGGGTTACTCTTTCATGTCACATACATCTTGGTGGAGCACTCAAAATGATAATAATTGAACACATGCACTCATCACCAACCAAAGCGAATGATCATATAAGGATATAAGGGATAATATCATCCAACAAGCATTAAGGTAGCATAGCATATGATCAAACACATGATCAAACAAGTATCTCACAAACGACAAGGTGTATCAAGCAAACACACAAATAAAGAAGTTCAACCATAAAAAACAAGAGAGATCAAAAGCAACACTCTCTCTCAAAGCCTATGATCTATACTTTTTCTCCCCCTTTGGCAACAAGTTACCAAAAAGTTCAAAAATGCATAGTGTAAATGACTCTCAGGCTTGGTCTTCATGAGGTGGTGTAGAGATGACTCCAAGGACGAAAGCATCAGTTGATGTAGCTGGCGATGGTGGAGTGGTTGCTGGAGCTGATGGCACAGAGGCTGTGGCAGCTGGTGCAGATGATGTAGCTCTGGTGTCTGGAACATGCACTGCAGCAGATCTCTGTCCTCTGGGCACTCTAGCAAATGCATCTGTAGTAGACTTGCCCTTCTTCTCCTCCACATCCTCCTGAAGTTGCTCAACTGCAGTTTGGATCTCAGTGACCTTCACATCAAGAGCATAGAACTTCTGCTCAATGATTCTCTCCAAACTCTCCTGGTTTTGAGTCAGGGTGGCCAAGCCCTTCTCAATCCTCGAGGTGGAGGCAATCAAATAGCCAAGCTGATCTTGCTTGCTCTTCAGGAATATTTGAGATGCCTCTTCAGCAGTTGGCATCTTTGCAGCTTTCTCTGTCCTTGCCTTCTCTCTCTTCTCATGTGCTTGCACAAATGATGGTTCCTCCTCATTCATCTGAACTGTGTTATCTTCAAACTCAGGATATAAGGGTAGATGCTCCTTGTCCAAAATATATGTGCATGTGCCCATCTTTGAGTTGATGAGCTCCTGAATGTTTGGAGCATACCCACAAGATCTCTTGTGATCAGCAACAGTCCTTTTGATTGTTTCCACAATCAGACGCATCACCTTAAACTTTTGAGGCACATCACACAAATGCAGCAAGTTTATAGCATGTCCTCTGACCATCTTGTGATCACCTGACTTTGGCAGCAATGTGTGCCTAAGGATCCATTTGATTGTAGGCAGACCAGACAACAAGAAGTGTATAGATCCAAGCTTGTGAGTTTCCAAAGCTTTATCGGGGATCTCTCTGTACATGTGAGCCATAGTGTTGTGGTCTTTCTTCTTTTCAGCATATACATCCAAGTCATCTTCAGTTTCTTTTGGAGCGTTGATCAACTCAGCCCATTCTTCAATTATGGATTGGTACCTAGTACCTTCAGACATCCATATGATCTTCCCATCTGGGTAGAAGTGAGTTGTGGAGTAAAACAGCATGATGAGCTCATCATTCCACTTGGTGAGCTTCTGGGCAACAAATTCATCAACTCCACATGCTTGGAAGCTGTCATATGCTCCTGGATAGTGAGCTTCATTCTTCTTGATGTACTCCCAGTTGATCCATCTCATGTCACATACAATGGGCTTCTTGTCAAGCAAAATTGCTTCATAAAAATCCTATTGCTCCTTTGTGTGAAATCTGTAGTCAACTATTGTCCTTCTCCTCACAGCATATGGATCCGACTGTCTCCACAATCTCAGTCCAACATCCTTTCTGATATGCATGTCTTCAGCTACTGGATGAGCATCATTATGGTTAGGAATCTTGGGCTTCAACTTCCTCAAAACAAGTGAATCATCATCTTGTTCAGCAGCTTCAGGCACTGGGGCCTTATTCTTCTCTGATGCAGGAATATTTCTGGTGTTCCTCTTGCGTGCAGTCTTTTGAGCTGGAGCAGCAGCCTTAGGAGCAGCTTTGGGCTTAGATGGAGTAGCCCCTGACTTAATTGCATCTCCCATGAGCTTCTGAGCTTTGGGTGCTGGAGCAGCATCCTATTCCTCTTCTTCTTCCTCATCAGAAGAGTGCTTCTCAAATTCTGCCATTGGGTCAACTTTCTTGCACCATCTCCCTCTCTTTCTTTCCTTCTTCTTTCCTTCTGCAACATCCTTTTTGGGCTCAGATCCCAAAGTCTCTTGAGTGGATGCTCTGGCCTTGACATAGGACTTCTTCTTGCTGGAACCTTTGTTTTCATTCCTGGCTTTGTGGTTGCAGCTGTGCCATACTCCTTTTTCAACACTTTCTTCTTTGAAGTGGCCTCATCCTCAGTAGCAGAATCTGAGGTTTTCTTCTTCCTTGTCCTGGTGGCTACTTTTGGCAAATTGCTGGGTGTGCTCCTGCTACCCTCATCATAACTGCTTGAGGGACTAGTGCCCTCACTCATTTGAGCTTGCTCCTCTGACTTGTTCTGGCTATCACTTTGATCAGACATTTTTGAAACTCACTGACAGCAGACCCTGTGAATAGATATAGATGAGGTGGAGTGGATGAGCATCACAAAGTGCAGAGGTTTTTGCAAAACAATTGAGTCAAAAACTTAGTTTTAGTTTTCCACAGAAAGCATTTCGGAGCTACCGATTTGTAAACTCAGTGATACCGAAGCAGCTTTTGAAACCTAAACTAGTGAACTCAGTCAGACCGAGTCACAGTTCAGTGGCACCGAGACTGCTAGGGTTTCACAAAGAATCAATCTCGGTCACACCGATTTGCAATTCTCGGTCAAACCGAAAATCACATGTGCAATGGCCTAAGCCAAATCGGTGAGACCGATTTCTACAACTCGGTCAGTCCGAGATGAATTCGGCGGAAACCTAACCCTAAATTTTCAAATCAAATCTAATCTACGGAGTGATTTCAGTGGATAGAGTGATTTCATACGAGGCAAGAATCATGGCAAAGCAATGTGCTAGGAATCGGAGTGAATGAATAGCACAAAGTTCAAGTTCGTACCCTAGTTCGGCGACGAACTTGCTACGGCGGCAACGGCGGGGCAGAATGCCATTGATGATGGGGAGACCAGCGGCGAGAGGTTACTGGCGGCGAGGAGGATGATCTGGAGACCCGAAGAGGCAGAGCAGGCTATGCGCAGGCGAAGGGTTTTGGAAAATTTTCCAAAATTTGACCCATGAGTATATATAGCCTGACCCTGTAGGTGTGACCGAGTGGAACAACTCGGTGGCACCGAGATGCAAAACTGCAAGCAGTTACTGCAACTTGATGTGACCGAAAAGTTCTAATTGGTTGCACCGAGGTTGAAAACCTAGATCAACTTAGTGATCTCAGTATGACCGAAAAGGATGAATTGGTTAGACCAAAATGCACAAAGAGGTTTTGGAAGTTTAAGTCTATGACGAATCGGGGACTCTGAGTGCTCCTCACACAGAGTGGTTCGAAACTGACTTAATCAAACTTTGTGATGTAGCATGAATAGAGTTTGAGACAAGAAAAGAATAGATAGCTAGAGAAGGTTCTTAGGCATTCTTGTCCATCCACTTGGCAAAAGAAAAGAGACCAAACAATCAAAACAACAATTGGATGTCCCTGAATGAGTAAAATATGCAATAAACATGCTCACACAATAAAATGGCAAATGAAATATGTGGCAAAGCATGCACAACCAATACTAGCATCTATCAAACAATTTGCGATGACTAGGTCATCTATATATGAGTATATTGACATAGGAGTCAAATGAGATCATTTGATCATAGGTCATACTCATCGTTTAAGCACAACTGGGGTTACCACTTTTACATAAAGCATTGCTGTGTTCACACCATTAGAGTTGCTTTAGCTCAATTCTTAGAGTAAAGCCCCCTAGATGTGAGATCCCCCCTAAGAGGGATGAACTAACCTTGGTTTTTGTCGATGATGACTTCATGTAGGTGTTGAAGATGTGGATGCTCAATGTTGATGTAGATCATTTGGAGCAATCCATTGGGATGATTTGCACTTTCAATACCTACACGGGTTAGTCCCACAAGGAACAAACAAGGATATCCATAGACATAGAGTGATGTATACACAAGATGATGGCCATGAAAGCATTAGGTTACCTTGTACCTTGTCTTACCAACAAGAGGGTTTGTGACTCCCTGAACTAGTGCAAGATGTGGAAGTTGATTGCACTTGTCCTTGCCAAAATGATATGAGTGAAGTATGTTGGCGGAGTCACCCTCAAGAACTCTCTAGTTCTTCTTCTTTGGAATCCACATCATCTTGATGAGAATCCTTGGAGTTGTAGTTATACTTGATGAAGTAGAACTTGATGTATTCTTGGGAACCCACTTGACCAAGGCCTTAGAAGCTTCTTCGAATGCATCAATCTCGCTTGAAGCTTGTCCTTGCCTTTTTGCTTGTGGTCTTGTGGTGGAACATCATCTTGAGCTTGTGTCCCTTTGAAATAAGTAGGATCATACTTCTCTTGTTGAGGAACAAACTTCATCTTGGGGTATTGATCTTCTTCCCACTCAACTCCATTGGCATTGAACTTTCATTCAAAACCAACACCTTGATTCTTCTGGTGCCTTCCTTGCTTGTGTGCAATTTCCTCGAATTGCTTACTTCCGGCAAGGCTCTTGTAAACACCTTTCTCTATAATTCCCTTCAATAAGCTATTTTCTTGCTCAACTGTAACTTGGCTAAGAGAATCATTAGTGGAATCAAGAGAACTACTAGAAGCAACAACATTGGATTTAACATGATTATTGTTACTACTAGAAGAAGAATCTTTCTTTTTCTTGTTACCAGACTTGACTTGTGGCATGTAAGTAGATAAGAGTAAATGCTTGGCAATGTAAGAAGAACTTTTCTTGCGAAGATCATCATTGATTGCCTTTAAAAACTCATGCTCTTGCTCAAGGTTGAGCTTTTCAAAGCATAACTTTTCACGAGTCTTTAAAAGTTCTCGATGATCTTCCAAGATAGTTTCATGAGCTAACTTAAGAGTGTTTAGTTCTTTAGTTAGGCACTCAATCTTCTCCTTATCATTGTCATTTGTTTTATATTGATTAGCATGATTAATTGATGTTTCATCATAGTATTCTTCACTAGAGTTGTCAACAAGTAAATCATCATCATCTAACAAGTCATCTTCATCACTATTGAAATCAACATACTCGGGGTGTGATACCTTTGGGCCTTTAGCCATGAAGCATCTTCCAAATCCTTCATTTGGTGAGTCAAATATGTCGTAGGAGTTGGTTGACACAAGTGCTAGACCGGCAACACCCTCATCTTGAGTATATTCAGAGTCAGAGTGATAGCTTCTCTCGGAGTGATTGTCGGAGTCGGAGACGGATACCCATTCACCAACATGAGCTTGATGTCTTCGTTTTGTGTAGCTCCTTGATGACTTGTCCTTCCTTTCCGAATCCTTGCTTCTCCGGGATGTTCTTCATTCACAACGATCATCTCTACTCCTTCTTTCTCTTGATGGTGATTCTTCTCTTCTACTTCTTATTTTCGGAGAATCTTCTCTTCTTTTGTAGGGAGTCGTACACTCATTGGAATAGTGTCTGGGTCTTCCACAATTGTAGCAATTATGCTCACTACTAGAAGATCTTTTGTTATTGTAGGACCTTGACTTGGAACTTCTTTCCTTGCTTCTACTCTTGTAGAACTTGTTGAAGTTCTTCACCATTAGGCTCAATTCTTCATTGAAGGTTTGTTTCTCACTTGATGATGTGGGAGCTTCACATGAGGCTTTATAAGCATCACTTGACTTGTTGTGGAGCTCTTCCTTATCCTTGAGTGACATCTCATGAGCAACAATTCTTCCAATGACTTCTGTTGGCTTGAGATCTTTGTAATTGGGCATCATTTGGATCAATGTGCACACGGTATCATATTTTCCATCCAAGGCTCTTAGGATCTTCTTGATAATGAATTTGTCGGTCATCTCTTCACTTCCTAAGCCGGCAATCTCATTTGTGATAAGAGAAAGCCTAGAGTACATTTCAGCGACACCTTAACCATCCTTCATTTTGACCTTGTTAAGTTGACTTTGAAACACATCCAACTTGGATTCCTTGATGGAGTCGGTACCTTCATGCATGTCAATCAAAGTATCCCAAATTTCCTTTACATTCTCAAGATGGCTGATTTTGTTGAATTCTTCGAGGCATAATCCGTTGAAGAGGATATCTCAAGCTTGAGCATTGTATTGCAGCATCTTCAACTCTTCCGCGGTAGCTTCACGGTTCAGTTCTCTCCCATCAAAGAATTCACATTGCAAGCCAATACACACAATAGCCCAAATAGCGGGGTTATGTCCAAGAATATGCATTTTCATCTTATGCTTCCAACTAGCAAAATTAGTACCATCAAAGTAAGGACCTCTACGGTGGTAATTTCCCTTGCTAGACGCCATACTCTCCTAGGTTGTGAAACCAAGGCTATGACCACCAAAAGCTATGGAAATCAAAGCAAATGGAGACCAAAGCTCTAATACCACTTGTAGGATCGAAAGTATGTCTAGAGGGGGGGTGATTAGACTACTTGACCAAATAAAAATCTATCCTTTTTGCAATTTTAATTCTTGGCAGATTTTATCAACTTAGCACAAGTCAAGCAATCAACCTACACATGCAATTCTAAGAGTATAGCAGCGGAATGTAAAACAATTGCATATGAAGGTAAAGGGAGGAGTTTGAGGGAGAAAACGCAATTGGAGACACAGAAGTTTTTGTCGTGGTTCCGATAGGTGGTGCTATCGTACATCAACGTTGATGGAGACTTCAACCCACGAAGGGTAACGGTTGCGCGAGTCCACGGAGGGCTCCACCCACGAAGAAGCAACCTTGTCTATCCCACCATGGCCGTCGCCCATGAAGGACTTGCCTCACTAGGGTAGATCTTCACAAAGTAGGCGATCTCCTTGACCTTACAAACTCCTAGGTTCAACTCCACAATCTTGTCGGAGGCTCCCAAGTGACACCTAGCCAATCTAGGAGACACCACTCTCCAAGAAGTAACAAATGATGTGTTGGTGATGAACTCCTTGCTCTTGTGCTTCAAATGATAGTCTCCCCAACACTCAACTCTCTCTCTCTCACAGGATTTGGATTTGGTGGAAAGAAGATTTGAGTGGAAAGCAACTTGGGGAAGGCTAGAGATCAAGATTCATATGGTAGGAATGGAATATCTTGACCTCAACACAAGTGTATGTGGTTCTCTCTCAGAAAATGTATGTTGGAAGTGTAGGCATGGTCTGATGGCTCTCTCCACGAATGAAGAGTGGGTGGAGGGGTATATATAGCCTTCACACAAAATCTAACCGTTACACACAACTTACCAAACTCTGTGGGACCAAATCCTGAACCTCGGTCGGACCGATTTAGTAAATAATGTGACCATTAGGATTTTCGGTGGGACTGACATGTCAACTCGGTGGGCATAACGTAATCTCGGTGAGACCGATTACACAAACTCGACGAGACCGATTTTGGTAAAAGACACACAAAGAGTTGGTCAGGCAAACTCGGTGGGACCGATTCGCTCATCTCAGTTGGACCAAAACGTTACGAAAGGGAAATAGAGAGTTTGCATTGCAATCTCTGTGGGACCGATCGCTCATCTCGGTTTGACCGAAATGTTACGAAGGGAAATAGAGAGATTACAATCCCATCTCGGTGAGACCGAGATCCCTATCGGTGAGACCGAACAGACTAGGGTTATGTCAAATGAACTCGGTGGCGCCGGATAGACAGTTTCGGTGGGGCCGAGTTTGACTTTTGGTTTGGGACATATGTGGATGTGAGAAAGTAGTTGAGGGCTTTGGAGCATATCACTAAGCATTTTGAGGAAGAAACTCATTAAGCAACACCTCATCCCTCCTTATAGTATTGGCTTTTCCTATAGACTCAATGTGATCTTGGATCACTGATAACCCGCAAGTATACGAGATCAATTGTAGCCTCTTTCGATAAGTAAGAGTGTAAAACCCAACGAGGAGCTAAAGGTATAACAAATACCCTCTCAAGTCCTATCTGCCACTGATACGACTCTACGCACGCTTAGTGTTCGCTTCACCTAGAACAAGTATGAAACTAGAAGTACTTTGTAGGTGTTGTTGGATAGACTTGCAAGATAATAAAGATCATGTAAATAAAAACTAGGGGCTGTTTAGATAAAGAAGCAATAAAGTAAATATAGCTAGTGTGGAAAAGTGGTGGTAGGAGTTGTGAAATTGTCGCTAAGCAATTGACTACGTTACTAGACCGATAATCACTATTGCAATTCTATTTGAGGGAGAGGCATAAGCTAACATACTTTGTATTCTTGGACCATATGCACTTATGATTGGAACTCTAGCTAGCATCCACAACTACTAAATATCATTAAGGTAAAACCCAACCATAGCATTGAAGTATCAAGTCCCCTTTATCCCATACGCAAACAACCTACTTACTCGGGTCTGTGCTTCTGTCACTCACGCCACCCACAATAAGAAACTTATGAACATATTGCATACCCTACAGCGGAGATCCCTCACGCTTGCGTGACACGGAGAGCACCATAGGACAACACCAATAATAAAACATGCAACTCAAACCAATCATAGTAATTCATCAATCACCGATAGGACAACAGAAATCTACTCAGACATCATAGGATGGCAACACATCATTGGATAATAATATGAAGCATAAAGCACCATGTTAAAGTAGAGGGTACAGCGGGTTGCGGGAGAGTGGACCGCTGAATATAGAAGGGGGAAGGTGATGGAGATGTTGGTGAAGATGATGGAGGTGTTGGTGAAGATCGCGATGATTATAGCCCCCGGCAGCGTTCCGGCGCCACCGGAAGCAAGGGGGAGAGAGCCCCCCTTATTATTCTTCTTCCTTGACCTTCTCCCTAGATGGGAGAAGGGTTTCCCCTCTGGTCCTTGGCTCCCATGGCGTGGGAGGGGTGCGAGCCCCTCTGAGATTGGATCTGTCTCTCTGTCTCTCTTTGTTCCTGCGTTCTTAGATTCTGCCCCTTCACCGTTTCTTTAATATCCGGATATCCTAACTCCGATTGGGGTGAATATTTCGCCCATATCTTTCTCATAAAATTAGCTTTCTTGTGGCAAAAGAAGAGCGTCAACCGCCTTACAAGGGGACCAGGAGAGTCCAGGGCACACCTGCCTCCCTGGGGCGCGCCCCCTATCTCCTGGCCCCTCGGGCACCGTCTCGCGTTGATTTTACTTCCCAAAAATCATAAATGTTCCAAAATAATTCTCCGTCCGTTTTTATCCCGACTCCTTTGATATGGGTTTTCTGCGAAACATAAAACATGCAACAAACAGGAACTGGCACTAGGCACTGGATCAATATGTTAGTCCCAAAAATAGTATAAAAAGTTGCCAAAAGTATATGAAAGTTGAAGAATATTGGCATGGAACAATCAAAAATTATAGATACGACGGAGACGTATCAGCATCCCCAAGCTTAATTCCTGGTCATCCTCGAGTAGGTAAATGATAAAAAGATATTTTTTGATGTGGAATGCTACCTAGCATAATCTTGATCATATGTCTAATCATGGCATGAATATTAAGGCACGAGTGATTCAAAGCAATAGTCTATCATTTGACATAAAAACAATAGTACTTTGAGCGTACCAATAAAGCAATCATGTCCTTTCAAAACAACATGGCCAAAGCAAGCTTATCCCTACAAAATCATATAGTTTGGCCATGCTTCATTTTCGTCACACAAAATGCCCCCATCATGCACAACCCTGATGACAAGCCGAGTAATTTGTTCATACCTTTTAACGCGCTTCAGCTTTTTCAACCCTCGCGTAATACATGAGCGCAAGCCATGGATATAGCACTATAGGTGGAATAGAATATGATGGTGGAGGTTATATATGGAGAAGACAAAAAGGGAGAAAGTCTCACATCGACGCGGCTAATCAAAGGGCCATGGAGATGCCCATCAATTGATGTCAATGCGAGGAGTAGGGATTGCCATGCAACAGATGCACTAGAGCTATAAGTGTATGAAAGCTCAAACTGAAAACTAAGTGGGTGTGCATCCAACTTGCTTGCTCATGAATACCTAGGGCATTTGAGGAAGCCCATCGTTGGAATATACAAGCCAAGTTCTATAATGAAAATTCCCACTAGTATATGAAAGTGACAACATAAGAGACTCTCTATATGAAGAACATGTTGCTACTTTGAAGCACAAGTGTGTTAAAAGGATAGTAACATTGCCCTTTTTTTCTTTTTTTCTTTTTTTTGGGCGGGCTTCTTTGGCCTCCTTTTTTTATTGAGGCTTCTTTGGTCTCTCTTTTTTTCTTTTTTTCTTTTCTTTTTTTTCATGGGGCAATGCTCTATAATGATGATCATCACACTTTTATTTATTTACAACTCAATATTACAACTCGATACTAGAACAAAGATATGACTCTATATGAATGCCTCCGGTGGTGTACTGGGATGTGCAATGATCTAGCGTAGCAATGACATCAAAAAATGGACAAGCCATGAAAACATCATGCTAGCTATCTTACGATCATGCAAGGAAATATGGCGATGAATGCTCAAGTCATTTATATGATGATGATGGAAGTTGCATGGCAATATATCTCGGAATGGCTATGGAAATGCCATAATAGGTAGGTACGGTGGCTGTTTTGAGGAGGATATAAGGTGGTTTATGTGTGATAGAGCGTATCGTATCACGGGGTTTGGATGCACCAACTCTCGAGGTGAGAAAGGGAAATGCACGGTACCGACGAGGCTAGCAATGATGGAAAGGTAAAAGTGCGTATAATCCATGGACTCACATTAGTCATAAAGAACTCATATAATTATTGCAAAAGTTTATTAGACCTCAAAGCAAACTACTACTACGCATGCCCCTAGGGGGATAGATTGGTAGGAAAAGACCATCGCTCGTCGCCGGCCGCCACTCATAAGGAAGACAATCAAAGAAACACCCCATGCTTCAAATTTGTCACACAACGGTTACCATACGTGCATGCTATGGGACTTGCAAACCTCAACACAAGTGTCTCTACGGTCCACAACCACCCACTAGCATGACTCTAGTATAACCATCTTTATATCACAAAACTATTGCAAGGAATCAAACATATCATATTCAGCGATCTACAAGTTTATGTAGGATTTTATGACTAACCATGTGAATGACCAATTCATGTCATCTCTCTAAATAGATATAAGTGAAGCAAGAGAGTTTAATTCTTTCTACAAAATATATGCCCACGCTCTAACAAATATAAGTGAAGCAAAAGAGCATTCTACAAATGGCGGTTTTCTATGTGAAGAGAAACAGACAATCCAAACTTCAAATGATATAAGTGAAGCACATGAAGCATTCTATAAAGCCATATTCAAAAGATATTAGTGAAGTGCAATGAGCATTCTATAAATCAACCAAGGACTATCTCATACCAGCATTGTGCATAAAATAAATGTGAAAACTAAATGCAAAAGACTCTCCAAGACTTGCACATATCGCATGAATGAAACGAATTCGAAAACATACTGATACTTGTTGAAGAAAGAGGGGATGCCTTCCGGGGCATCCCCAAGCTTAGACGCTTGAGTATCCTTGAATATTTACTTGGGGTGCCTCGAGCATCCCCAAGCTTGAGCTCTTGCCTCTCTTCCTTTTCCTCATATCGAGACATCCTCGATTAGACACTTCATCCACACAAAACTTCAACAAAAAACTCGGTAAGATCCGTTAGTATAATAAAGCAAATCACTACTCTAAGTACTATAGCAAACCAATTCATATTTTGTTTTTTCATTGTGTCTACTGTAATATAGCTTTTCCATGGCTTAATCCACTGATAGAAATTGATAGATTCATCAAAACAAGTAAACTATGCATCAAAAACAGAATCTGCCAAAAACAAAACAGTCTGTAGCAATCTGAAAATTCACCATACTTCTGGTACCCCAAAAATTATATCAAAATTAGAAAAATAAAAAATTTGTACGTAAATACAGTGCAAAAGGAATCAGAACCATTTGACATTCCAGTAAAAAATGTAAAATCACGCACTACAGCTAAAGATTCTGTCATGCACCGCACAAACCAACAAGCATTGTAGACATCCTAAAGGCAAACCTTGGCACATTATTTTTATAATACAATGGAATTGTACAAGAGGATGATTATTTTTGATGAAAAGTTTCTTTAATTAAGATTCACAAAGTTTCCGTGAGCATGAACAAAGTTCAAGGAGCTCTCCCACTTCAACAATACTTGTCTTTCTATCTTTCACTTTCCTTTTTGAAAAGTTTTGGGTTCCCCTCTTTTTTTTAGATTATATAAAAGCACTCAACAGAAATAAATGACTCTCTAAAACTTCCGGCTTGTCTCCCTGGCAGCGCTTTCTTTAAAGCCATTAAGCTAGGCATATAGTGCTCAAGCAATGAATCCACCCGGATCCCAAGGTATATCAAAGCCAATTTTAATTAACAATGATTTGTAATTTAGTAGTGAGCACAAAGTAACATATATCATGCAACAACGAAGTCTAACTCTCTTCCTATGCATCGGCATATCAGAGAAGAACAATTCATGCACACAAAGTAAAGGCCAATGCATAGTATAAGCAGTTTCTTGCAATTTTATCATATTGGAAACATAGAGAGGTGGAGATATAGGTCCTCTCTCATAATAATTGCAAGTAGGAGCAGAAAGCACATGCATATTATATCTATCAAAATCATCATGTGCAACGGTAAAATGCAACCCATCAACATAATCCTTAATAAGCACAAACTTCTCCGATATAGTGTAGTAGGGAAAATTCAAAAATATGATAGGACTATCATGCGTGGGTGCAATAGCAACAATTTCATGTTTAACATAAGGAACCATAGCAAGTTCATCTCCATAAGCATAATTCATATTGGCATCTTGCCCACAAGCATAGCAAGCATCATCAAAAAGGGATATTTCAATAGAATCAATGGGATCATAACAATCATCATAGCAATCATCCTTCGGTAAGCACGAAGGGGAATTAAACAATGTATGAGTTGAAGAGTTACTCTCATTAGAAGGTGGGCACGGGTAGCTAATCCCTCTTCCTCCTTTTGTTCTTCGCTCTCCTCATCATCTTTTTCATCCAATGAGCTCACAGTTTCATCAATTTCTTCTTCCATAGACTCCTGCAAAATATTAGTCTCTTCTTGAACAGCAGAGACTTTCTCAATAAATGCATCAATATTGTAATTGTATTCATAATTCTTATAACAATATTTAAGTATAGCAAAAAATTTAGGTCTATAAACTGAATCATCAAAATTATCAAACTCTTTAAACATAGATTCAATCTCATAAGCATCCATAAAAGCAACAAATTCTTCTATTTGTTCCACATCATAGTAATCATATCTACCATTAGCATAAGAAGCTAAGGTTTTATTATCATTGAAATTGCATGAAAAGGGAAGGTGTGGAGCCTTCATCCTAGAGCAACAAGTATAATCATGTATCAAGCATATTTGACGAGCATACCAACATAACATATGAATTTGATCCCATAATAGTTTCCCTTTTTGTGTCAAGCGATAATCCCTAAAGTATTCATGTTGATCCAACGTGTCTCCCATAACATAATTGAATGGGGTTTTCTCAGAATTATCAAAGTAGTACATAATATTTTGAACATAACGAGCATCAAGGGTTTTAGGAGGTTCCCCATCTCCATGAGTAGCAAGTACACCTAATTTTTTTTGGTATTTCGTGTTCCATATCCATAACTAAAGATAGAGAACAACTTAGAACAGCAAATAAAAATTACTTAGTGATAAAGCAAACAAGCACACACGAGAATATTCACCGCACGCTATGACTCCCCGGCAACGGCGCCAGAAAAAGGTCTTGATAACCCGCAAGTATACGGGATCAATTGTAGCCTCTTTCGATAAGTAAGAGTGTCGAACCCAACGAGGAGCTAAAGGTATAACAAATACCCTCTCAAGTCCTATCTGCCACTGATAGGACTCTACACACACTTAGTGTTCGCTTCACCTAGAACAAGTATGAAACTACAAGTACTTTGTAGGTGTTGTTGGATAGACTTGCAAGATAATAAAGAGAATGTAAATAAAAACTAGGGTCTGTTTAGATAAAGAAGCAATAAAGTAAATATAGCGACTGTGGAAAGTGGTGGTAGGAGTTGTGAAATTGTCCCTAAGCAATTGACTACGTTACTAGACCGATAATCACTATTGCAATTCTATTTGAGAGAGGCATAAGCTAGCATACTTTGTATTGTTGGATCATATGCACTTGAGATTGGAACTCTAGCAAGCATCCGCAACTACTAAAGATCATTAAGGTAAAACCCAACCATAGGATTAAAGTATCAAGTCCCCTTTATCCCATACGCAAACAACCTACTTACTCGGGTCTGTGCTTCTGTCACTCACGCCACCGACCATAAGAAAATTATGAACATATTGCAAACCCTATAGTGGGGATCCCTCACGCTTGCGCGACACAGAGAGCACCATAGGACAGCACCAATAATAAAACATGCAACTCAAACCAATCATAGCAATTCATCAATCACCGATAGGACAACGGAAATCTACTCAGACATCATACGATGGCAACACATCATTGGATAATAATATGAAGCATAAAGCACCATGTTCAAGTAGAGGGTACAGCAGGTTGCGGGAGAGTGGCCGCTGAATATATAAGGGGGAACGTGATGGAGATGTTGGTGAAGATGATGGAGGTGTTGGTGAAGATCGCGGTGATGATGATGGCCCCCGGCATCGTTCTGGCGCCACCGGAAGCAAGGGGGAGAGAGCCCCCCTTCTTCTTCTTATTCCTTGACATTCTCCCTAGATGGGAGAAGAGTTTCCCCTCTGGTCCTTGGCTCCCATGGCGTGAGAGGGGCGAAAGCCGTTCCGAGATTGGATCTGTCTCTCTATCTCTCTCTGTTTCCGCGTTCTTAGATTCTGCCCTTCACCGTTTCTTTTATATCCGGAGATCCGTAACTCCGATCGGGGTGAATCTTTCGCCCATATCTTTCTCATAAAATTAGCTTTGTTGCGGCAAAAGAAGAGCGCCAACCGCCTTACGGGGGGCCCAGGAGAGTCCAGGGCGCGCCTGCCTCCCTAGGGCGCCCCCTATCTTCTGGCCCCCTCGGGCACCATCTCGCGTTGATTTTACTTCCCAAAAATCATAAATATTCCAAAATAATTCTCCATTCGTTTTTATTCCGTTTGGACTCCGTTTGATATGGGTTTTCTGCGAAACATAAAACATGCAACAAACAGGAACTAGCACTGGGCACTGGATCAATATGTTAGTCCCAAAAATAGTATAAAAAGTTGCCAAAAGTATATGAAAGTTGAAGAATATTGGCATGGAACAATCAAAAATTATAGATACGATGGAGACCTATCAATCACTAAAATATAAAATGTAGAGACTTGTGCTTTGAGCTTGAGCCAATCCTTTTGTCCTTAGCATTTTGAGGGATCCACTTTTCTCATCCATGCCATGCCAATCATTGAGCTTTCCGAAATATTTATCTTGAAATAGCATTAGCTCAATGAGCTATATGTTGTTAGGAATTACCAAAACCACCCAGGATTAGTTGCACTTTCACTTATATCTTCCTCAAAACAGCCACCATACCTACCTATTATGGCATTTCCATAGCCATTCTGAGATATATTGCCATGCAACTTCCATCATCATCATATACATGACTTGAGCATTCATTGTCATATTGCTTTGCATGATCGTAAGATAGCTAGCATGATGTTTTCATGGCTTGTCCGTTTTTTGATATCTTTGCTATGCTAGACCATTGCACATCCCGGTACACCGCCAGAGGCATTCATATAGAGTCATATCTTTGTTCTAGTATCGAGTTGTAATATTGAGTTGTAAAGTAAATAAAAGTGTGATGATCATCATTATTAGAGCATTGTCCCATGAAAAAAAGGGGAGGCCGAAGATGCCTAAATAAAAAAAGGGGGCCAAAGAAGCCCGCCAAAAAAAGGGAGCAATGTTACTATCCTTTTACCACACTTGTGATTCAAAGTATCACCATGTTCTTCATATAGAGAGTCTCTTGAGTTATCACTTTTATATACTAGTGGGAATTTTCATTATAGAACTTGGCTTGTATATTCCGATGATGGGCTTCCTCAAATGCCCGAGGTCTTCATGAGCAAGCAAGTTGGATGCACACCCACTTAGTTTCCAGTTTGAGCTTTCATACACTTATAGCTCTTAGTGCATCCGTTGCATGGCAATCCCTACTCCTCACATTGACATCAATTGATGGCATCTCCATAGCCCGTTGATTACCCGCGTTGATGTGAGACTTTCTCCTTTTTGTCTTCTCCACACAACCTCCACCATCATATTCTATTCCACCTATAGTGCTATGTCGGCTCACGCTCATGTATTGCGTGAGGGTTGAAAAAGCTGAAGCGCGTTAAAAAGTATGAACCAATTGCTTGGCTGACACCGGGATGAGCATGAGGGGTACCTTGTGTTAAGAAAAGGGAGCATACAAGACTATATGATTTTGTAGGGATAACGTTCTATAAGCACTGATATTTTGAAAGGCATGATTGTTTGTTGGGATGCCCGAAGTATTATTGTTTTTATGTCAAATGATAGACTATTGCCTTAAATCACTCGTGTCTTAATATTCATGCCATGATTAGATTACATGATCAAGATTATGCTAGGTAGCATTCCACATCAAAAATTATCTTTTTTATCATTTACCAACTCGAGGACGAGCAGGAATTGAGCTTGGGGATGCTGATACGTCTGCGTCGTATCTATAATTTTTGATTGTTCCATGCCAATATTATTCAACTTTCATATACTTTTGGCAACTTTTTATATTATTTTTGGGACTAACATTTTGATCCAGTGCCCTGTGCCAGTTCCTGTTTGTTGCATGTTTTATGTTTCGCAGAACACCCATATCAAACGGAGTCCAAACGGGATAAAAACGGACGGAGAATATTTTTGGAACATTTGTGTGATTTGGGAAGAAGAATCAACGCAAGACGGTGCCCGAGGGGGCCACGAGGTAGGGGGCGCGCCCCTGACCCTCGTGTGCTCCCCGTAAGGCGGTTGCTGCTCTTCTTTTGCCGCAAGAAAGCTAATTTTCGGAAAAAATCTAGGCAAAGGTTTCAATCCAATCGGAGTTATGGATCTCCGGATATATAAGAAACGGTGAAAGGGCAGAATCTGAGAACGCAGAAACAGAGAGAGACAGAGAGACAGATCCAATCTTGGAGGGGCTCTCGCCCCTCCCACGCCATGGAGACCATGGACCAGAGGGCAAACCCTTCTCCCATCTAGGGAGAAGTTCAAGGAAGAAGAATAAGAAGGGGGGATCTCTCCCGCTTGCTTCCGGTGGCGCGGGAACGCCGCCGGGGGCCATCATCATCACCGCGATCTACACCAACAACTTCATCGCCCTCATCACCAACTCTTCCCCCCTCTATGAAGTGGTGTAACCTCTCTTTTACCCGCTGTAATCTCTACTTATACGTGGTGCTCAACGCTATATATTATTTCCCAATGATGTATGGCTATCCTATGATGTTTGAGTAGATCTGTTTTGTCCTATGGGTTAATTGATGATCGTGATTGGTTTGAGTTGCATGTTTTATTACTGGTGCTGTCCTATGGTACTCTCCGTGTCGCAAGCGTGAGGGATTCCCGCTGTAGGGTGTTGCAATACGTTCATGATTCGCTTATAGTGGGTTGCTCGAGTGACAGAAGCATAAACCCGAGTAAGGGGGTTGTGGCATATGGGATAAAGGGGACTTGATGCTTTAATGCTATGGTTGGGTTTTACCTTAATGATCTTTAGTAGTTGCGGATGCTTGCTATAGTTCCAATCATAAGTGCATATGATCCAAGAAGAGAAAGTATGTTAGCTTATGCCTCTCCCTCAAATAAAATTGCAATAGTGATTACCGGTTTAGTTATCGATTGCCTAGGGGCAAATAACTTTCTCGTGACAAAAAGCTCTCTACTAAAACTAACTTAGTTGTGTCTTTATCTAAACAACCCCTAGTTTATATTTACGTTCTCTTTATTATCTTGCAAACCTATCCAACAACACCTACAAAGTCTTTCTAGTTTCATACTTGTTTTAGGTAAAGCGAACGCTAAGCGTGCGTACAGTTGTATCGATGGTCGATAGAACTTGAGGGAATATTTGTTCTACCTTTAGCTCCTAGTTGGGTTCGACACTCTTACTTATCGAAAGAGGCTACAATTGAAACCCTATACTTGTGGGTTATCATTGAACGTCATAGAAATCATCGAGAAGGCAAACCATCCTACATATTTCAAACAATAAACATATATGAGCAAAATACCATCCTATGCATATGATAATTTTTCACATGTGTGATCATACTTCCTATGCTAACTGCAAATGAGCAAACTACTTCATATGCATTACTTCATATGTATTCATTTCAACAATCTTTGATAGGTATAAAAAGCTTTATAAAAAATATTGACATTGGGTTGACAAATGTTTGCCATGTATTTGAATAAAAATCTACCATGTGAAAAGAACGTGTGTTATCACCTTCATATGTAAGCATCTAAACAATCTCAACCCCAAACAATTATTCTATAAGCAATCATCTAATATAATTTCATACGTGATTATTAATTCATATGTACGTACACAGTCCTATGTATGAGATTTACAATACAAATCAACAACAATAATGTTCCCCAATGTTACAACTGATCTACATAGGCTAAATCAACACACATTCATTCTATTTACCGTAGAAATTTCAAATGAACCAAAAACCAGGGTTTCACGACAAACAAGAACAATGAGAAAGGTTTTTTGGATAGAAAGAAGGGGATCAGAGGAGCTTACCTTCTAGGAGGGATTGAGGAAGAAATCCATGGACAAAATCTTCAAACTGGAAGGAGTTTCGATAGGGGATTGAGAGGGGGAGTGGAGATAGCCGCCGCCTCCATCTCTGTTCCAACCACTATAACAAATGGGTGGGGATGGGGAAGGGCCGGTGCACTGCGGTTACTAAGTCAACATGCAGCGCCTAGTGTTAAGGTGCTACACTTCGTAGCGTAGCGCCTGACGGCTAGGCGCCGCACGAACAGGTGTGGGGACGAGCCTGGACCAGGGGTGCCAAGCTGGCTAGGCGTGCATCGCAGGCAGTAAGGCACTACTCCCATTGGTCAGTAAGGTGCAGCGCCTGGCAGTAAGGCACTGCTCCCGTTGCTCAGTAAGGTGCAACACCTGACAGTAAGGCACTGCTCCCACCGCTTAGTAAGGTGCAGCGCGTGGAAGTAAGGCACTGCTCCCGCCGCTCAGTAAGGTGCAGCGCCTAGCAGTAAGGCATTGCCCCCGCTGCTCAGTAAGGTGTAGCGCCTGGTTGTGGGGCGCTGCATAAAAGGGTCAGCTGATTGAAAATTTTCAAACACGGTTCAGTTCATGAAATACCCTCATCCATAGGTCTATTTTGTCTATTTTGCCAACGTTCGCGGGCGCCGCTGCTACTTCCAAAATGTCGCATGGCAGCTACAGTTGTGGCAAGATTCTGCAAGGAATCCAAAGGGTATCCGCTGGGAGGGTCTAAATATCTGACTTCACCGGTTATCTTTTATTAACTTATTTTAGTAAAATTTATGAAAACTGAAAAGTCCATGGTGCCTCATATATTTAAATCAGAGGGAGCGGTAACAAATAGAACAACAAGGATGCTTGTTGGATGTCTTTTCCAAGGAAAAAATAAATAAAAGATAAGAAACCCACACTACAAAGAAGATAGGCGGAAAGTTGTATGGAGTTTCCTCCTCCCTAAAAAATTAGGGTTCTTCTGTCTCCCGTGAGAGCCGCCGCTAGTTCGCCTCGTCTTTTGTGGACTTAGGGCCATGTGGGCGCGGTGGATCCCGACCTTTGCTGGTGGGAGGGCTCCGTTTTTAGATGCCTCGATATTTGTTAGGCTTAGTGTCCTACTCAGGAAGGCGAGATGGCGACGGCTCACTGAAGATGGAATAAGATTTTCCATGCCGAGCCCTTGTTCCGGTGGTGCATCTAGCATCATTGGTGGGCGTGTGGAGGTGTGTCTCTTTGGTGGATTTGCTCGGATATGTTTGTCGTTTGTCTACGTTCATGTGTCTTCAGGTTGAATCCATCCGATCTATGTTACTCTTTATCGATGGCGGTTGTTATTTTGGTGGGCTGGTCCTATGTGGGCTTAGCACGAGGACTTACTGACTATTTATTATATAAGTTTTGCCCAGATCCAACGAGGGAGGGGCGATACCGGCGACGCAGCTTCGGCTCGCTTCAGCGCTTGAAGTCGTCGTTAGTTGATCTACGGATTTGAATATAATTTTTATTATTTCATTCTACTATCATGTTTAAAGAGGAATAGATGAGACAGAAAAAAAGATAGGCAGAAAGTTACATGTACTTTGACTGTTTGACAGTTAGTCTCCGTCATGGCCAATTGACCTTAGGGCAAGGCCAACGCGTAGACCCAAATATGATGCCCCATAGGCCAACTAGGCAAACTAGGTTCGGATGCAAGTGAAGCAAAACCAGCAGGCCGACGGGTGTGCTTCTGCAAGAGGCGGGTGCTCAAGGACAAAGAGGATGGTCTTTCGTGGAAAGGTGGGAAAAGGTGAAAAAGGACCAAGAAAAATTGCTTGGTGACTCATCATGGAAGAGGCAGTACGTCAGAGATGACAACTCCATACCATAGCCTCACTCCTTTTGGTCTAGTGATACATCTCCGTCATATCTACTTTTCCAAACACTTTTGCCCTTATTTTGGACTCTAACTTGCATGATTTGAATGGAACTAACCCGGATTGACGTTGTTTTCAGCAGAACTACCATGGTGTTATTTTTGTGCAGAAATAAAAGTTCTCGGAATGACCTGAAAATCCATGGAGCAAATTTTTGGATTTAATAAAAAATACTGGCGAAAGAATCAGCACCAGGGGGCCCACACCCTGTCCACGAGGATGGGTTGCGCGCCCCTGCCTCATGGGCCCCCTGGACCTCCATCGACCTCAACTCCAACTCCATATATTCACGTTCGTGGAGAAAAAAAATCAGAGAGAAGGATTCATTGCGTTTTACGCTACGGAGCCGCCGCCAAGCCCTAAACTCACCTGGGAGGACTGATCTGGACTCCGTTCGGGGCTCCGAAGAGGGGGATTCGTCACTGTCGTCATCATCAACCATCCTTCATCACCAATTTCATGATGCTCACCTCCATGCGTGAGTAATTCCATCATGGGCTTGTTGGACGGTGATGGGTTGGATGAAATTTACCATGTAATCGAGTTAGTTTTGTTAGGGTTTGATCCCTAGTATCCACTATGTTCCGAGATTGATGTTGCTATGACTTTGCTATGCTTAATGCTTGTCACTAGGGCCCGAGTGCCATGATTTCAGATCTGAACCTATTATAATTTTATGAATATATGTGAGTTCTTGATCCTATCTTGCAAGTCTATAGTCACCTATTATGTGTTATAACCCGACAACCCCGAAGTGACAATAATCGAGACCACTCCCGGTGATGATCGTAGTTTGAGGAGTTCATGTATTCACTAAGTGTTAATGCTTTGGTCCGGTACTCTATTAAAAGGAGGCCTTAATATCCCTTAGTTTCCAATAGGACTCCGCTGCCACGGGAGGGTAGGACAAAAGTTGTCATGCAAGTTCTTTTCCATAAGCACGTATGACTATATTCGGAATACATGCCTACATTACATTGATGAACTGGAGCTAGTTCTGTGTCACCCTATGTTATAACCATTACATGAGGAATCGCATCCGACATAATTATCCATCACTGATCCAATGCCTACGAGCTTTTCACATATTGCTCTTTGCTTAGTTATTTTACCGTTGCTGCTGTTACAATTACTACAAAACTGCTACTATTACTTTTGCTTCTGTTACCGTTACTTCCATACTACTTTGCTACTAAATACTTTGCTGCAGATACTAAGTTATTCAGGTGTGGTTGAATTGACAACTCAACTCCTAATACTTGAGAATATTCTTTGGCTCCCCTTGTGTTGAATCAATAAATTTGGGTTAAATACTCCCCTTGAAAACTGTTGCGATCCCCTATACTTGTGGGTTATCAAGACTATTTTCTAGCGCCGTTACCGGGGAGCATAGCTTTATTCTTTGAGTCACTTGAGATTTATATCTGCTGGTTACTATGAGGAACTTGAAAGACGAAAGAACTAAGATTTATCCCTCAACTACGAGGGGAGGTAAGGAACTGCCATCTAGCTCTGCACTTGATTCTCCTTCTGTTATGAGTAAACTTGCGACACCTAAACCTGCTTCTGCTATGAATTCTGATATGTCGCATGTTATTGATGATGCCACTTCTACTATGCATAATACCTATGATGAAACTACTTCTGTGCTTGATACTATTGTGCCATTAGGTGAATTTCTTGAAGAACAACTTGCTAGGGCTAGAGAGAATGAAATTCTTGAAACTGATATTATTGATGATAGTGATGATGAAGGTTCTCCCCCTAAATATGAATTGCCTGTTGTTCCTGAGGGTTATGTTATGGATGAAGAAACTGCTAGAGATTTTCTTGCTTGCAATGATAGATCTGATCTTAAGAAGTTATTAGCTAAACAGAATCAGAAATCTCTGAATGCAAGAATTAAATATGACCCTGCTTTTGCTACTTCACCTATCTTGTTACTGATAAGGATTATGATTTCTCTATCGATCCTGAGATAATTACTTTGGTTGAATCTGATCCTTTTTATGACTATGAATCTGAAACTGTTGTGGCACATCTTACTAAATTGAATGATATAGCCAGCCTATTCACCAATGATGAGAAAACTCGCTATTATTATATCCTTAAGATATTTCCATTCTAATTAAAGGGTGATGCTAAAACTTGGTTTAATTCTCTTGATCCTGGTTGTGTGTGTAGTCCCCAGGATATGATTTATTACTTCTCTGCTAAATATTTCCCTGCTCATAAGAAACAAGCTGGCTTGAGGGAAATATATAATTTTGTGCAAATTGAAGAAGAGAGTCTCCCACAAGCTTGGGGGAGGCTTCTCCAATTACTTAATGCTTTGCCTGATCATCCTCTTAAGAAAAATGAAATACTTGATATCTTTTATAATGGACTAACCGATGCTTCCAAATACCACTTGGATAGTTGTGCTGGTTGTGTTTTCAGGGAAAGAACTGTTGATCAAGCTGAATTGCTATTGAATAATATGTTGACTAATGGAAACAATTGGACACTTCCTGAGCCAACTCCGAAGAAAAGAGGTGTTCTATTTCTCAGTCCTGAAGATATGCAAGAGGCAAACAAATCTATGAAAGAAAAATGTATTAAAGCTGAAGATGTTAAGAATTTACCTCCCGTTGAAGAAATACATGGCCTTAACATACCACCTATTGAACAAATACATGGTCTTGATAACCTGACACAGGTAGTAAAGGTAAATTCTCTCTATAGATATGATAAAGTTGAAATCCCATCTACTAAGTTTGCTAGCCAATGCTTGGATGGATTTGATGACTTTATGGCTAAACAAGAAAACTTCAATGCTTATGTTGGTAGACAACTGGAAAGTAATGCTCATATGATTGGACACTTGAGTGATTATATGTCTAGAGTTAAGGGTGAACTTAAACTCATTTGTAAACAAGTACTTAAAGCTCAAAATGATTTGCTCAATGAATTGAATAATAAACATGGCTTTGATGTTAGAGTAGCAACTAGAACGGGTAAAATGACTCAGGAACCTTTGTATCCTGAGGGCCATCCTAAGAGAATTGAGCAAGATTCTCAGAGAAATAATGTTGATGCACCTAGTCCTTCTAAGAGGAAGAAAAAGAAAAATGATAGGACTTTGCATGCTTCTAGTGAACCTGTTGTTGACACACCTGAGAATCGCAATGATATTTCTATTTCTAATGCTGAAACACAATCTGGGATGAACATGAACCTAGTGATAATGTTAATGATAATGTTCATGTTGATGCTCAACCTAGCAATAATAATGATGTAGAGACTAAACCTCCTGTTGATCTTGATAACCCACTATCAAAGAATCACGGTAAAGAAAGAGAACCATGGGTTCAGAAACCCATGCCTTTTCCTCCTAAGCCATCCAAGAAAAAGGATGATGAGGATTTTGAGCGCTTTGCTGAAATGATTAGACCTATCTTTTTGCATATGCGTTTGACTGATATGCTTAAAGTGAATCCTTATGCTAAGTACATGAAAGATATTATTACAAATAAAAGAAAGATACCAGAAGCTGAAATTTCCACCATGCTTGCTAATTATACTTCTAAGGGTGGAATACCAAAGAAACTTGGAGAGCCAGGAGTACCAACTATACCATGCTCCATTAAAACAAACTATGTTAAAACTGCTTTATGTGATCTTGGAGCCGGTGTTAGTGTTATGCCTCTCTGTTTATATCATAGACTTGAATTGAATAAGTTGACACCTACTGAAATATCTTTGCAAATGGCTGATAAATCAACTGCTATACCTGTCGATATTTGTGAGGATGTGCCTGTTGTGCTTGCAAATGTTACTATCTTAATGAACCTTGTTATTCTTGATATTCCCGAAGACAATAGTATGTCGATTATCCTTGGTAGACCCTTTTTGAATACTGCAGGGGCTGTTATTGATTGCAACAAAGGCAATGTCACTTTTCATGTTAATGGTAATGAGCATATGGTACACTTTCCCAGGAAATAACCTCAAGTTCATAGTATCAATTCTATTGGAAAAATTTCATCTATTACTATTGGAGGTTTTGAATTTCCTCTTCCTACTATCAAGAAGAAATATGATATTCTTATTATTGGGGATGTGCATATCCCCGTTGAGTTAACCTAGTGTTATTTGAAATTTCTACGGTTCCATGTTATTCGGAATGTGTTTGTTAACAAGACTTGATCAACCTTGTTAGTGGATTCCTTTTGATGAGCATGAGATGGATGAAGTTAGAAGGCACAACCTTCTGTACAATTTTTTTCACTTTCTGTTATTTAGATTAAATAAAGTAAAATTAGTATTTTCTGTCTGTTTCCTGATTTATCCATGCAATAAAACATACTCCGAAAGTAAAAGTTCTCCAAATGCGCTGAAAATTTAGTATGATTTTTTCTGGAATATTTGAGAATATCTGGCACTGAGAACACAGCAGGGGGAGCAAGCACCTGGCCACGAGGGCCCAGGGCACGCCCACCCCCATGGGGGGCGCCCCCTGCCTCGTGGGCCCACGGTGGCCCCCTCCACTTATTCCTGCACCCATGCTCTTCTTCTTCCTCCCAAAAAAATCACTATCCAGCTCAAGAACGAGTTATAGCTCATTTTGCTGCCATTTTCGATCTCCTTGCTCAAAGCTCCATTCATAAAACTACTTTGGGGGATTGTTCTTTGGTATGTGACTCCTCCAATGGTCCAATTAGTTTTTGTTCAAGTGCTTTATTCATTGCAAATTTTTGCTGCTAAGGTGACCCTGTTCTTGAGCTTGTATGTCAAATTTATATGGTCCCAAGTAGTTCTAATGCATGATATAGTATCTAGAGACTTGTGGGAGTAGTTGCTATCAATTTTGTTGAGTTTGGTTCACTTTTATGTTGAGTCACTAAAAATTTCAGAAATTTTCAGGAAATGATCAAGGGTTTTTTGAGGGGCTCTTCTAGCCAAAGCTTGAAGGATAAACAAGCCAAGGAGAATAAAAAGCCCAAGTATAATATCCCTCGCGTCATGGAAGTTCGGCCGTGTGAATGTCCTTGTGATGATTTCTTGAAGGCAGCCGGGATTCATGATGATTTTTATTCTTTGGCTGATGATGCGGGCCTCACCGAGTTCCTCCACGACCAGCTCGAACAGTATCTCTTACTCACCAATACTTTCGTGCAATTTTTTTACTTTCATCCTAAGAAATCACCTTCTTCAGTAGAGTTTCATTTATATGATGAGGCTAGGGAGATGTCACTACGTGAATTTTGTGCGGTTTGCAAGATACCCTTCGAGGGCAGCCTAGAGGAACCACATCGTAAAGATGTGGATGGATTTATTGATATGATTACTGTAGGGGAAAGGAGGAAGGTTTCTGATGCAAGAATTACTAGCATACACTTTCCTGTTCTACGTTACTTTGCAATATTTGCTGGTACATGCTTAATTGGTCGCGGGAACTGTGGAAACCTTAGTGTTCCTAATATTATTATCTTTTGCCATGCTTTCTTTCGTGATAACACTGTTAGTTTAGGCGCCATTGTTGCTATAAGATTAATCCTGAACCGTACAAAGGTCCCCATCTTTGGAGGCATCTATGCTTCACGCCTTCCTAAACACTTTAGGATACCCATCAGGCATTATGAGAAAGAGGAAAGGCTGCTGCCCCCTACCTTTCTAGATTATAAGAGCAGAGTTTATAGTTAAAAATGATGGGAAGATGCTTAAGTATAATTTGAGATTTCATAAGACTCACAATGAGACTATTATCTTGCCTACACCCTCTTTGTTTGACTTAACTGCATGCACATATCTCGTTTTGCCGAAGGCCGTTTACGCATACCGGGGCCAGACATCAGCTCTAGAGCCCAAGCCGGAACCACCACTTGACCCTTATTGACTGTCTTTTTATCAGTGGGATCCGGAGGAGATCGCTAGCCAGTGGTACTCTGATGATACTCCTCAATACGACTGGAGAGAGTAGCCGCGATCCATGGGCATAGACCAACTTAGGCCAAAAGCCTAAGCTTGGGGGAGTACGTATTTCTCACCGACATTACATTCATGTTCACACACTCATGCTAGTTGTCGGTGCTCATACTTTTTCATTGTACTATCCATGCTAGTTTATTTCCTTTTCTTGCTTTCTTCTTGTGTGCTTGAATAACCTTAAGAAAAACCAAAAAAATTAGTTGTAGCTTCTAGCTAGTTTACTTTCCTTGCTTGTAGTAGTAGTAATTAAAATAAAACTCAAAAAGATTTCTCGTTCTTCTTTTGCTTGTTGGGAGCTTTCCCGTGTAAATAGTTTTACTTCTTTTCTTTTCTTTGGGGGTCGAGAGAAGAAGACCATGATGAAAATGTTGAGTGGCTCTCATATGCATTATTGTTGATTTAATCAAGAGCCTATATTACCTTTTCTTCTCCCTTGAGTTGAATGCTTGCAGATTCCAGCTTAGTCCAATGCACGTGCACTATTATTATTATCCACACCGTTCGGTCGTACGAGTGAAAGGCAATAATGACGATATATGATGGACTGATTAAGATGAGAGGAGCTGGTATGAACTTGACCTATCTTGTTTTTTTAAATATGATTAGTTCATCGTTCCAGATTCAGCCTATTATGAATAAACATGTTTGCAATGACAATTAGAGATTATAGTTGCTTGTGCCATGCTTAATTAGCTAGGAGTTAATAAAGGTTTACCTTGTGTGCCAACATGCTATTAAAATGGTTGTCATGTGGTATGATAGGGTGGTATCCTCCTTTGAATGATTCGAGTGACTTGACTTGGCACATGTTCACGCATGTAGTTGAAACAAAATCAACATAGCTTCACGATATTTATGTTCATGGTGGATTATATCCTACTCATGCTTGCACTCAGTGTTGATTAATTTTAATGCATGTTCGTGACTGTTGTCGCTCTCTAGTTGGTCGCTTCCCAATCTCTTTCTAGCCTGCACTTGTACTAAGAGGGAATACTGCTTGTGCATCCAAACTCCATAAACCCCAAAGTTATTCCATATGAGTCCACCATACCTTCCTATATGCGGTATCTACCTGCCGTTCCAAGTAAATCTGTATGTGCCAACCTCCAAACCTTCAAATGAAATTCTATTTTGTATGCTCGAACAGCTCATGTATCAACTAGGGTTGCCTATATCTTCCATGCTAGGTGGTTATTCTCAAGAGGAGTGGACTCCGCTCCTCATTCACGAGAAAATGGCTGGTCACCAGGATGCCCAGTCCCATGCTCAAATCAAATCAAAATAATTGCAAACAAAACTCCCCCAGGATTGTTGTTAGTTGGAGGCACCCGTTATTTCGGGTAAGCCATGGATTTATGCTTGTTGGTGGTGGGGGAGTATAAACTTTACCATTCTGTTTGGGAACCGCCTATAATGTGTGTAGCATGGAAGATATCGAGATCTCTCAATTGTTATGTTGACATTGAAAGTATACCGCTCAAAATATTATTTATCTCTATTTCAAAACCGAGCTCTAGCACCTTTACAAATCCCTGCTTCCCACTGCGAAGGGCCTATCTATTTACTTTTATGTTGAGTCATCACCCTCTTATTAAAAAGCACCCGCTGGAGAGCACATCTGTCATTTGCATGCATTACTATTAATTTATATTGGGTATGACTATGACTGGATCTCTTTTACCATGAATTACAATGTTTAGTTAGTCCTTGATCTTCAGAGGTGCTCTGCATTTATGTGTTGCGGTCTCAGAAAGGGCTAGCAAGATACCATCTTGTTATATCATATTATGATTGTTTTGAGAAAGTATTGTCATCCAAGATCTATTATTATTGCTCGCTAGTTGATTATGCCATTGATATGAGTAAACATGAGACCTAAGTGTTATTGTGAATATGGTTAGTTCATAATCTTTGCTGAAAACTTGAATGCTGACTTTACATATTTGCAACAACAAGAGCAAACAGAGTTTGTAAAAGTTTTTCTTTATCACTTTCAGTTTGTCAACTGAATTGCTTGAGGACAAGAAAAGGTTTAAGCTTGGGGGAGTTGATACATCTCCGTCGTATCTACTTTTCCGAACACTTTTGCCCTTCTTTTGGAATCTAACTTGCATGATTTGAATGGAACTAACCCGGACTAACGCTATTTTCAGCAGAACTGCCATGGTGTTATTTTTGTGTAGAAATAAAAGTTCTCGGAATGACCTAAAAATCCGTGGACCAACTTTTTGGATTTAATAAAAATACTGGCAAAAGAATCAGCACCAGGGGGCCCACACCCTGTCCAGGAGGGTGGGGGGCGCGCCCTCCCCTAGGGTGCGCCTCCCTACCTCGTGGCCCCCCTGGACCTCCACCGACCTCAACTCCAACTCCATATATTCACGTTCGCAGAGAAAAAATTTAGGGAGAAGGATTCATCGCGTTTTACGATACGGAGCCGCCGCCAAGCCCTAAACTCTCTCAGGAGGGCTGATCTGGAGTCCATACGGGGCTCTGGAGAGCGGGATTCATCGCCGTCATCATCAACCATCCTCCATCACCAATTTCATGATGCTCACCGCCGTGCGTGAGTACTTCCATCGTAGGATGGCTGGACGGTGATGGGTTGGATGAGATTTACCATGTAATCGAGTTAGTTTTGTTAGGGTTTGATCCCTAGTATCCACTATGTTCTGAGATTGATGTTGCTATGCTTAATGCTTGTCACTAGGGCCCGAGTGCCATGATTTCAAATCTGAACCTATTATGTTTTCATGAATATATGTGAGTTCTTGATCCTATCTTGCAAGTCTATAGTCACCTATTATGTGTTATGACCCGACAACCCTGAAGTGACAATAATCAAGACCATTGTCGGTGATGACCGTAATTTGAGGAGTTCATGTATTCACTAAGTGTTAATGCTTTGGTCCGGTACTCTATTAAAAGGAGGCCTTAATATCCCTTAGTTTCCAATAGGACCCCGCTACCATGGGAGGGTAGGACAAAAGATGGCACGCAAGTTCTTTTCCATAAGCACGTATGACTATATTCGGAATACATGCCTACATTACATTGATGAACTGGAGCTAGTTCTGTGTCACCCTATGTTATAGATATTACATGAGGAATCACATCCGACATAATTATCCATCACTGATACAATGCCTACGAGCTTTTCACATATTGCTCTTTGCTTAGTTACTTTACCGTTGCTGCTGTTACAATTACTACAAAACTGCTACTGTTACTTTTGCTTCGGTTACCGTTACTTCCATACTACTTTGCTACTAAATACTTTGCTGCAGATACTAAGTTGTCCAGGTGTGGTTGAATTGACAACTCAACTGCGAATACTTGAGAATATTCTTTGGCTCCCCTTGTGTCGGATCAATAAATTTGGGTTGAATACTCTACCCTCAAAAACTGTTGCGATCCCCTATACTTGTGAGTTATCATCTAGCTGGATGGACGGGGCAAGACCTTAGTACTGCCCCACTGTACATTAGACTACCCACAGTGGGAGTAACATAGGTCATAACATGACACATATTTAGGCAAAATAGATGATGTGACAAGTAATTAATGAAGAAAAATGGTCATGTGATAACATAGCTAGTTACTAGTAGTATGAGTAACATCACACATATCAAGGCGAGATGAGTCTATAGCGTAATAAATGAAGTGTTGCTATGTTAGTTCCCATTGTAGAGGTAATAACATAGACTAGTAACATAGTATGCATGTTAGAGCATCTCTAGCCGCGCCGCCAACAGCCCCCCTCCCCCAAGCGAATTTTTAGCGCCGGTGGCCGAAAATCGGCCCAGTCGCGCCCCCAGGACCTCATTTAGCGTTGGTTTGGGCCAAATTCAGAGCCAGCGATCCCGACACGAACCCAAGCGCCCGGTGTCGCCTTGCAGCGCCGGCAGTAACGAAAAGGGGCGTGGGGCCGCTCTGTCGACGAGAGGAGGCCCTTTTCCTGCCGTTTCCTCCCGCTTACCCCTCAGCTTCCCTCTCATTATCCATTCCTCCCGCCAAACTCCGCCTCCTCCCTTCCAAGCCGACTGCCATGCCGCCGAAGAAGTACGTGTTCCCCCACGCCATGATGGATACCATGGCCGCCGTCGTCGCCCAGCCGAAGCAGAGGAAGCAGACGGCGCTGCTGTCCAAGCCCCCGGGCATGACCAATGCTGACTGAAAGGTGGAAGTACAGCGCCGGGAGGCCGTCACCGCTGATAGGCGCAACAGGGCCAAGAAGGCCCGGGAGAGGGCCGCGCTCATGGCCGCGGCGGCGGCGGAGCAGGCGGAGCGCTCGGACGAACAAGCCAAGGCGGCTCGCACGGGGGATGATGAATCCACCCGGCGGCCACAGCCCGCACGCGGCCTGGAGCCAGCAAAGCATCGGATCTCCGAGCGGCTTCTTGTCGTCGCCACACCCATGGAGCACAGCGTCCCCGGGCTATGCCGACGGCTACGTCCATGGCGGGTTCAACCCCAACGTCACCTTCCCCCATGGGCGCCCGGTCCAGCGCGCGCCCTCGCCCGCGTTCGCCGTCGTGCAGTACTCTCCATGCACGTAGTCGCCGCCGGACTACGCAACCTCCTCGACGCCACCTCTCCGCCACAGCCTCTACTCGCAAGCCTCCTCGTCGTATCTTGGCGACGCCGACGCGACGAAGGCCGACATGGAAGACATCATCGCAGCCGGCTCGGATGTCGCCGCCGCTTCCCCCGGGTTCACTACCCAAGATGGCTCGATTGATCTCGGCGACATGGACGGCGAGCTCGACTACGGCGAGGAAGAGCCAGAGGAGGAGGAGGAAGAGGAGGAGGAGCCGGCGCAGACGAGGAAAGGCAAGAAGAAGAAGAAAGGGACGGCCAAGACCGGCGAGCCGCACATCAAGTGGGAGTCCAAGGAAGATGAGTGCCTCGCCGAAGCGTGGAAAGTCGTCTGCCTCGACCCAATCACCGGCACGAACCAGAACATCGACACGTATTGGTACCGCATCAAGGCCGAGTTCGACGAGTGCACGCTTATCGACCCCTACTTCAAAGGCGTCCACATGCAGCGGTGGTCGAAGGCAATGGTGAACCATTGGGGGCTCATCCAAACGGCGTGCAACAAATGGCATGGGATCATCGAGGAGGTCGCGGCTCGCCCGGAGAGCGGCACCATCGTCGAGGATCAGGTACAACACGATGCCCTCTCCCTATTCCTCTCGCCGTGCGCGCGCCTATTTGCGCACCCGCGCCGACTGATGCTCGCTCTTCGACGCAGCTGCTGCGCATGTTCGCCATGTACCACGACGACAACAGGGACCAAGAGTTCAAGTACCTCCACGTCTTCAAGCGGATCGATAAGTGCGAGAAGTGGGCGGATATCCGGCGCACCCTCGCCAAGGCCAAGGAGACGTACGACGCGCTGACACCGGGCGCGGCCGACGGGCGCCCGGACGGCAACAAAGGGGCCAAGAAGGCGAAACACCACGAGTTGGCTGCCGCACGCGTGCAAGAGTGCATCGAGCATTGCCTCGCCGACGCCAAGACCAGGGCCGCCCAACGAGAAGAGAAAACTGAGGCGCGGGCGGGCTGCTTTGATGACGAACAACGCCGTCAAACTCGACTTGCTCCGGACCAACGTCGCCGCGAAGCTCAAAGCTCAGGACGCCAAGAAGAGGAACAACGACCTGGCTTTCTTGATGGGCGGCGCTGACATGCTCCAGAGCGGCGACGAGAAGCTCAAGGCGTGGTTCCTGGCGGAGCGCGGCCTCACCCTGAACCAAATACCAGCGACTCCAACGCCGACGCCCAGCCCGACTGATGATGCCTCCGCGATGCCTAGCAGCACAGAAGCCGCACCGACCAGTCCAGAAGCCGCGCCGACTCCTCCCACCCCGCGCACGCCGATGACGACGCCGGAAGGCGACCTCGACGATTGATGCATTCCTTGCGCGTCCTTCCTTTTTTGTGCGCCGAACTATTGCCTATCCTTTCATTTGATCGCCGAACTATTGCGATGATCGCCGGATTATGGCCTTTTTTTTAGAGCGGGAACGATCAAATTTGAATATGGGACGCGTTGCTGGGGCCTTGGGGGGCAGCACGTGGGGCATGGCTGGGGCCTTGGTCGCCCCCAGGGTTTAAAAATCGCCGGGTGGACGCCCAAAAATACGCCGGCCAATGAGCTGGGGGGCCGAACGAGTGGACATGCTTTTACTAGTCTAAATTACTCCCCACTGTGACTAGTCTTAATACAAGCCCTTGGTGGGAAAATATTGACTGACATATGGTCCAAGTTCTAGAAAAACGAACAAGAAATACACCTCTCAAAGGCTGTCACGTGGCCCAAGAGTAGGAACAGTCACCAGCGGTCGATCGACAGGAGGGAGAACTTCACGTCACGAGGTAGATAGGCATCGCCGGAGCAGCCCCTCCCGTTCCTCCGGCGCCACCACGGAGATTGACGTCCCTGAGGTTAACATACGGAACTCCGACCGAGGCAATGCCTAGCTCGGCGGCGGCCAGGTGACCGGAACGCACGGCCGGTGACCAGCACGTGCACCCCGTGGAGTCGTCGTCGCCTCCGTCATCGGCGAAGTAGAGTGGCCGGGGGGCGAACGCAGCAGCAGCACTGCAGGAGGACGACGAGGCTGTGCCGACAGCCCGAGCGGCGGGGTTGGACCTGGACGAGGGGCGCTTGAAGAAGAGGAGCGCCGCAGAGGCCGCAGAGCTCCACCACCCGCGGCGGCGCTGCTTGCCATTGTGCTGCGCGTGCTGGTGTTTCTTGGAGATGGGCTTCTGGAGCTTGAACCGCGCGTGCTCCAGCGGCGGTGGCGGTGGCTGCTGCTGCTGGTGACGCTTCGCGTCGGGCTGAGAGATTGAAGGAGCAGAGCGAGTTTCAACGGTTGGGAAACTGAGAAATTGACGTGGGACTGACTAATTAAGTGGAGACTGACCAGCTGGGAGAAGCGGAGGAGCTGGGGGTCGAAGCCGTAATCGCTGAAGTGGTGCGGCGGCTCCGTCTCGCCGGCAGCTGCAGGGAACGGGAAGACCGGCGTCCTCGTCGTCGCGGCCACCGCCCTCTTCTTCCCCATCAATGGATGGAGTAGTAACTCCACAGCCGAGTCACCAGCCAATTACGGGTCGTGTACAAAATGTAGAAGCTCGTGGAAGCTCTGGCTTCGGCGAATATTTCTTTGTAGTACGCTCCTCCTTGGGAGTAATAAACTGAGTGAGTTCGATGGATTAGTGCAGGAGCGTGTCGAGATGAGACGGTGCTAGCTGGTCCTGCATGCAGACGAGCTGAGCCGGTGACTGGTAGCGAGTGGGCGCGGCACTGATGAGTGGCGGGGGCAGGTAAATAGTGACCGTTGCAGCCGCTGCTCCCACGCGCGTGCCTACAACTTTCATGGCCACTTTTTCTTCCTTTTCGTCTTCTTCCTTTCCAGAGCTGGCATGCGATCCGTTTTCTCCCTTCTGGCTGCGCCGCTCCGAGTAAATTAAATTGATGCTGGTTGCCGGCACAAGCTTACTGCAACACTCCTGCTTGATGATGGAGGCTGAGTATGTGACCTGATTTACCAACATGATCATGGTGCGAACAATGAGTGTTTCGGAACAGAGTAGTAGGAGTACTACAAGGTCATAGTGCACTGAATCGAGTGAGATCCGTGTCCGGTAAAACCGGAGACAGCGGGAACGAAACTGTCGGGTTTGCGTGGACCTCTTTCAACTGCCACAGTGAGAATAACATAGATAATAACATCACACATATCTTGATAAAATCAATGATGTGACAAGCAATAAATGAAGAAAGAGAGAAAAATGGTAACATAGCTACTACCTCCGTCCTAATTTATAGGTCCTTTTTGTAGTTTGTATCAAATTTTGACTAAACATTTAACTAACAAAATGTTCATGCATGTCGAGAAAAATTATCTCATTGGATTTGTATTTGAACATAGTTTTCAAAAATATAATGTTTGGTGACATGCGTGAACATTTTGTTAGTTTAATCTATGGTCAAAATTTGGTACGAAATACAATGGGACCAATAAACCCGGACGGAGGTAGTAGTTACTAGTAGTATGAGTAACATCACACATATCAAGGCAAGATGAGTCTATAGCCTAATAAATGAAGTGTTGCATGTTATCACACATATTTTACTCCCCACTATAGAGGTAGTAACATAGATCAGTAACATATGCATGTTTATAGTCTATGTTACTATCCATTGTGGCTAGTCTTCTAGTTCATTGATCTCGGGGAAGCCGGTTGCCTAGACTTTTTGATGGATGTCTTGATTTGTGTGTTGGCGAAATCACTAATTAAGAAGTGCCACGCATAGATTTTAAAATGTAAATGGCCATGGACCATTTGACCTTGCCATAGCTCCGCCGGTGACCGCGGGAGCTTGGAGGTTTGGGCATCTTCAACTCTAATCCGCAAACCGGACACTGTATTCGTCCACGGACTGGGGGATAAGTCTACAAGCACTGATGTAGGACCCGACCATTCAAAGTTAAAGGTATCTTCAAAGCGCACCCTCAAACCGTCCGGACTGCGTGGTCTGGATGTGTTTAGCCATCCAACTCGGGTTTCTATCGGTCTACCGAGCGGTCCAGACGCACT